>NW_019231007.1:86502-127595 GCF_002742605.1 Olea europaea var. sylvestris
AAAAAGTGAAAAATATTAAAAAAAAAAAAAAAAAAAAAAAAAAAAAAAAAAAAAAAACAAAGGTGACACAAACTCAAAAAAAAAAAAATGACAAACATCAAAATAACATCATCCATTTGGGTAACACCAGTAATCATGTTCTAGACATAATCAGCGTGTCCAGGACAATCCACGTGAGCATAGTGACGATTCTTAACATAATTAGAATGTCTAGGACAATACACGTGCTGATTATCTTAGGAAAATGTCACATATCATGTCACATTTTTAAGAAGATAAAAAAGTGACAAAAATTTAAAAGGTGAGAAACTCAAAAAAAAGTTTTTTGAAAGAAAAAATATTGTGTAAATGTAAAAGTGACAGAATGTCACTTTTTTTAACACAATCTAAAAAAAAAAAAAAAAAATTTATCAGCCAAGAAATAAAAAAAAAAAGGGAAAAAAAAAAAAAAAAAAAAAGGGTGCACAACTCAACTTCCAATCTCGCCAAGTTTCCATAAATACCATTTAGCAAGAAGGTCAACTAACAGTCTCAAGAACTTTTTCTAAAAACACATCTTTTCTTAGTTAGCCAAGTGTTGGAGATTGTCTAAGCCAAAGGAAGGTAAGCTTAAGGACTCACCTTTAGCCCTTCATAGACTTTATGTAATCCTCAGGCAAGTAGATTTCTCCTCCAACCTCACCATGTTGCTCCCCGCTGATAGTTTTCTTCGCAGCTAGGAACTCAGCACTCATAGAAGCCATACCCTGCTGGACCGCTTCCTCTGCACTCCCATAACCATGCTCCTCTGCGTATTTTCTTACATCCTCAGTAATCTTCATGGAACAAAACTTAGGCCCACACATAGAACAGAAATGTGCCACCTTTGCACCATCAGATGGTAGGGTTTCATCATGGAAGGACAATGCAGTCACAGGGTCCAGTGACAAAGCAAATTGATCCATCCATCGGAACTCAAATCTAGCCTTGCTCAGTGTATCATCCCAAGCTTGAGCATGTGGGTGACCTTTTGCCAAATCAGCAGCATGTGCGGCTATCTTATATGCTATAACCCCAGCCTTCACATCGTCTCGATTAGGCAAACCAAGATGTTCTTTGGGAGTCACATAACAAAGAAGTGCTGTGCCAAGAGCCCCAATATTGGCAGCACCAATGGCTGATGTAATATGATCATATCCAGGAGCAATATCAGTTGTCAAAGGTCCAAGAGTGTAGAATGGTGCTTCATTACACCATTCCAGCTGTTTCTGCATATTCTCAGGAATCTTGTGCATTGGGATATGGCCAGGCCCTTCATTCATGACCTGAACGCATAGATAATACAATCTTAATAGCAATGGTAGGCAGACAAAGAAGTTTCCTAATACATGAAGGATACATAAAAAAAAATGGCGCCACAGTGAGTTAAAACTATGATATGATTTTTCAGAAATAGGGGAATATTCAGGATTTACTAGGGAACAATTATATACCAATATATTATAAAATGTGAATCAAATTTTACCTGTACATCCTTTTCCCAAGCTCTACGGGTAAGTTCTCCTTGAGTTAAGAGCTCTGCAAACTGAGCAGTATCATTTGCATCATATATTGACCCAGGCCTCAATCCATCACCAATTGACAAAGATATGTCATATTGATTACAGATGTCCAGTATCTCATCCCAATGTTCATAAGCAAAGTTCTCTTTGTGATAAGCTAAGCACCACTTGGCATGAATGGATCCCCCACGAGAAACTATTCCAGTCATTCGTTTGGCTGTTAGTGGGATGTACCGGAGCAGGACTCCAGCATGGATTGTAAAATAATCCACACCTTGCTCAGCCTGTTCAATCAGTGTTTCCCTAAAAACTTCCCAATTCAGATTCTCTGCAATGCCATTCACTTTCTCCAATGCTTGATAAATGGGCACAGTCCCAACAGGTACAGCAGAGTTACGAAGGATCCATTCACGGGTTTCATGGATGTGACGGCCTGTTGAGAGATCCATAATGGTATCAGCACCCCACATTGTTGCCCATTGAAGCTTGTGAACTTCTTCCTCAATGGAGCTCACAACAGCAGAGTTCCCAATATTAGCATTCACTTTCACCAAGAAATTGCGCCCAACTATCATTGGCTCCAACTCTGTATGCTTCTTGTTAGACGGAATAATTGCACGACCACGAGCAACTTCTGATCTCACAAATTCTGGGTCAAGTTTCTCACGAGCAGCACAGTATGCCATTTCTTCTGTTATAATTCCTTGCTTAGCATAGAACATCTGCGTATACCTAGGACCACCCAACTTCTCCCTCCTGTCAATCCACTCCTTCCGCAACTTGGGGAGTCCTGTTTAACAACAACATTCCTAATAGATATAAGAAAGCTGAAGAATGCAATAGAAAGTTTAACAATAAACTTAAAATGCAGTGAAGGAATATCAGAAATGAGAAAACTAATGCTAGAGTAATATCATCTGTCAATGATCAAGATACACTTCCAGAAAGACAGTGATGATATTTCAGAAATAAGTTATTTTGAGAAATCAATAATAAATAACCTAGCTAGAATCTTTTGCATATCTAAATATTTTCAGAACAGTAAAGAAATAGAGATGTGGAATATTTCATACGCATACCAGTGCGAGGGCTTATGTTCTGAGGACCACTTGTGTCATAGGTATCAAAATGTGGTTCATCTCCTGCTAGGTGGATGCGTCGAAATGGAACTTTGAGCAAATGACCAGATTGCTCATGAATGACTTCCCTGAAAATCAAATTCACAGGATCAAACATCTGAGAAAATGCACACAAGAGAGAAACATATGTACGCATGCTCGGATCTCTGTTCAAGCATGTCTGTGTGCAATTGTGAAGTGGGAAATTGTAAATAAGATGACAGAAAATTTTGAAACCACAAACACGCAGATAGTTTGGCAGAACTCACGTGTATTCTTTAGAGCTTCTTGGGAAGCATTCCTGAAAGGATGGAAGCGGAAGAAAATCAGGAGCATTAGGATCAACTGTGTGCTTCCGTTGCTTAGGCTTTTCTGTATTGGTAGTAGGGGGATCAAAGGTTAATGTAGCTTTGGGGCCTGAAAAAGAAGAGGACCACATGCCCCTTCTCCATAAGCCAGCAATGTGCACAGTCACATCAATCCCAGACAAGAACGAACTGTTAGGAAACTTCAAGGGAGCAGAGTTATTCCCATTATTTCCAACAACTGATGTCAAAGTAGTTTGCATAGCAGCCATCTCTGGAAGTTCAATCAGGATATGAAACAAGATAGTCAATATTTAACGAATTAATTCCATATACATGAATCACAATTAGGAGGTTTCAAACTATAATCTGAAGAACAAAGTAACCCAAAATGTAATGATTTTGATCATACCGTGTAGATGAAATATCTCATATATCATTTTAATCATCTTTGATGCATATAATTTCTCAACCATTAATCAAAGCAATGAATGCAACCTATCGGAGTTCCAACCAAAAGGGATGATGATAGCAAAGATGAATCTTCGCTGAAAATCCATCTCAGAATTTTCAACCTACTACTTAAATTTATTTCATTATGCTTTATATGCAAACAAATGTATGCTGCTAGTCTTTTTCTACACATACACATACATTTCGTACTATTTTGTAAAATAAAACTGACTCTTGATAATGCAAATAAAAACTGCCAGAAGAAGTACTCTGATCTAAGGAGGCTTTTCTTCAGGCCTCCTCTGGCATTGTTCACATTTGGCTAGATAAATTAGCAACCATCAAAAGCTTCAACATAAGCATGCCTAAAGACTCCTGAAGATAATACCTTGAACTACACTCCAAATTTTTCTAGAGAGAACTCATTTGAAAAGTCGATTTGCTAAATTAGAGTGTGAACACTGAGAATAGGGGTATACAAGTGAACCAACTAGAATTGATCCATGACCATTGACTGCTAAACTATGTTGGGTTTGTGACCCAAATTAGGGTGGATTTTTTTTATTATTTTTTTTATTATTTTTTATTTTTTTTGAAATAAATTGTTTCCTTATTTTCATGTGGGAAAATTTGTTTCCTTATATTTCACATAATTTTTATAAAAATATATTATTTCCTTATTCCACATTATTTCTATTTTTATGCTATGTCATGCACCTATAAATAGTGGTATTTTCTTTCAGTTTTGTTCAAGCAAGAATTGCTGAATTCTTGTATCTCTCCATATTATTAGGTAATATACATCGTTCCTCTGTTATTAACTCTCTTTGTTAATTTTCTTACTTTTAAATTTTATTTCTCGTTGCGATCTTCATTACTTCATATCGCATCATTTAGTCTCATTCACTATAATCCTTCCGGATCCAACAAGTGGTATCAGAGCTTGGTTCTTCTTCTAAGGATTGGTTGAGGTTTTTTCATAAATGACTACCATGAAGTATGACATTCCGCTGCTCGATCGCAATACAAGGTATTCTTTGTGGCAAGTAAAAATGAGGACTATTCTGGCGCAATTGGATTTGGACAATGCGCTACTGGACTTTAAGAAGATGCCAGCTAATTGGACAACGGAAGAGAAACAACGGAGGGATTAGAAGGCTTTGTCATTGATTTATCTTCATCTATCCAACAATATTTTGCAGGATATCTTAAAGGAAAAAACAGCAGCTGCTTTGCGGTTGAAACTGGAGCAGTTATGTATGACCAAGATTCTTATCAGTAAACTGGCTCTAAAGCAGAAACTATATCCCATCGCATAGCGGAAGGAGAGTCGTTTGAAGACCATATTGCCATGTTCAAGGAAATTATCGCAAATTTGAAAACATTGGACGTTAAGTATGATGAAGAGGATCTTGCCTTGATCCTGTTATGTTTGCTGCCTGGCTCTTGTGCGTCGTTTTGGGACATCATTTTGTATAGTCGGGATATTCTGACTATAGACGACATCTATGATGTTTTGCACTCAAAGGAGAAGTTGAACCATTTGGTTGAAACTACATCGAGGAATAAGAAAGCTCTTGTATCTCTCGACAAAGGGACAAATCAAAGAATAACAACAATTTGTTTTGCTTCTACTGCAAACATAAGGGACATATTCGGAAGGATTGTGATAAATTGCAGGCTTTATGATTTAGCTGCAAATCGTGGAGCGCAACCTTCGACTTCGGACGAAACAAATGCAGTTGAGAATTTTTCAGACGACGGAGATGTAATGTTGACTGTGGTATCTAACATGGAATCTAGGCTTGACGATGAGTGGATTCTCGATTTAGCATGTTCGCATCATATGTGTTCTAATCGAAATTTCTTTCAGACATATGAGGCTGTCAAGCAAGGTGGAGTTGTGATAGGAAATAACCAATTTTGACGTGTTGATGGAATCGGTCGAGTCAGATTAAAGTTGCAGGGTGGGACAGTCAGAACAATTGATAAGTTCGACATGCTCCAAACCTGAAAAGAGATCTCATCTCACTTAGTACTCTAGATGCAAAATGGTATAAATTCTTTGGTAGAGGTGGAGGTGGAGGTGGAGGTGGAGGAGGAGTTTTGAAGGTCCGACTGGGTGTCTAGGTTGTATTGGAGGGATGGAAGAAGTCTTAGTTATACATCTTGCAGAAAACGCGGGACCAGTTAAGAGACATCGGGACAAGTTCAGTACCGTGATGAATATTCAGTTTGGTATAGTAACTTCTGTGACGGGCCCTAGGTCGGTTCAGAACATTGCTCAGAGGAGCATTAGTGATTCCGCTTTGCCACCAATTTCAGCGGATACACTGTGCTCATTTGTTGGGGTTGGACTCATGGAGCGTAGGTACCATGGTGTCAATAATATCTGGGATGCTTTTAGAGACGTTGAAGGCGACAGTTCTAGCAATGGGCCTTCTAACCCAGCATGTGATATGATTTCTACTACAGTGTGTGTTTCGACCTGTTTGATCGATAGTAATTTCTCGGTGAAATTTTGGGAACCCAGAATTTGGGTTCAGGTGTCGCTTGTGGACACCTTGCAGAGGACGATGATTTGGCTTAGAGAGTTTTGATTACTTGTGTTGATGAGATTAGCTATTTCGATGCAGACAGATTTGAAATCTTGGAGTTTCGTTCGTGCACCAGAATTTGGGTCAAGGTAGAGATTCTTGAATTTGTGACCCAAATTAGGGTGGATTTTTTTTTTTTAAATAAATTATTTCCTTATATTTCACGTGATTTTTATGAAAATATATTCTTTTCTTATTTCACATTACTTCCATCTTTATGCTATGTCATGTACCTATAAATAGTAGTGAACTTTTTCAATTTTTTTCAAGCAAGAATTGATAAGTTCTTATATTTCTCTTCATATTGTCAGTTAATATATATCGTTCCTCTACGATTAACTCTCTTTGTTAATTTTTTTACTTTTAAATCTTGTTTCTCGTTGAAATCTTCATTACTTCATATTACGTCATTAATCTCATTCTCTATAATCCGGAAACAAACTAAAGTTACCAAGGAGGTTATGTTTTCATTTTGATGTGTTATTTTGTTACATCTTTTTCATTGATCCCATATCATGGGATAGTAAATGATGTATCTGACCTCAAGGGCGAATGAGAATGTCCAAACATTCAAGTGCACTTAACTCGGGTATAATATGCACGACCTAAATTAGTCTCTTAAGAAGGGAACAAAACACAAATTAAACAGTCTAATGTGTACACAGTTATCATTTTGAATTTGGAAAGTATTTTTCTAATGTACTCAAGATATTGAAACCCAAACCAGGCTTGGAATTCTTTATCTTTTGGAGGCAAAGGTATATGTTTGATTTGTCAAATTAATTATCTAAGTAGGTGTTCAAAAGGTTCATAAGCTACTGTTTCTTGTCGGAGTAATCTTATATTTTTAAAATCTTAAAATTTCTTCCCCAATTCCGTGCAGCATCCTCCCCCACCACCGGTCACAAAAATTTATAATAGCAAACCGAGACCAACATAGAAGAAATGTAAAAATAAAAACAAATAAAATCTCATGAATAATTTGGAAAAAGATAGTGACGAAAATGTAACACTGTAAACTGGGTGATTGACGGTGATTTCAACCTCCAAAAATTGGAAAAAAATAATAATAAAATACTGAATGAAGAAACAAAAGAACAAACAGAAAACGGATTTAATGAACAGGATCAAACGAAGCTTAGCATGAACTTGCATAATTAAGCACATTGAACACAAAATCTTAGTAGCGCAGAACAGTAAACGAAAATGAGAAGATAAGCTAGAAGAGAGAAGGAAACCGTAACCTCAATTTCGATCTTATCTATATCGCTCGATGGGAACCAGAATGAATGAATGTGAAGACAGTAGTTTTCATCTACGTATCAGCATTTTATAGCACACTCCGGAAGCTAGATGGGTCCAATGGCTAGAATATTTTTAGGCTGTATTTGATTACATTTATTTTTCACGGAAAATATCAATTTTTTACTCAAATTCTTACTTCAAGTGTTTGATTGTTATTTTTTTTCATGAAAAATATTTTTCGACTTTTGAAAATATGTCTAATTTTTCTTGTTTTTAAGGAAAACATTTTCCTTGAGTAGAGGTGGTTTTTATTTTTCACAAAAGATGGAAAACTTTTTCTTTTTTAGATGATATTTTTCATGTCAATCAAACACACCCTAATAGAGTTAATTGTTCCTATGGTAACTTAGTCCATGTCTCTTATTAATCATTAAAGTTTAAAATATCGAATTTTGATTACTGAAGTTAGATTCATATTTTTGATTACTGACTAAAATTTAAAATATCAAATTTCAGCAATTAAATTTTGAAAAATGTTGTACGTTACTTACTAAAAATTTGATATTTTTCAAAGTTCAACATTTATACTAGTGAGTAATCTAAGTATTTTTCAATGTTCAATGACCAACACTCAACATTTTAAACTTCGGTAAGCAATTGAAGATATGGGCATAAATTCAGCGATCAAAACTCAACATTTTAGACTTCAGTAACCAATCAAACACATGGGCCAAAGTTCAATGGCCATTGGATCAATTAATTCATGTTTTTACGAAGTACCAAACGGCTTGATTCGATCCATGATGACTCCAGCTCTTTATTTTTTTATTAACTGAGCAAGCTCTTCTTTTTTTTTTTTTTCTTTTTTCTAACTCTTTATGAGGTTATTTATTAATTTATTTATTTAAAAAAAAAAGTAAATTGGCTCATGCTACACATACAGG
The DNA here is from genome assembly GCF_002742605.1 of Olea europaea var. sylvestris. Lineage (NCBI taxonomy): Eukaryota > Viridiplantae > Streptophyta > Magnoliopsida > Lamiales > Oleaceae > Olea > Olea europaea. The sequence goes on from NW_019231007.1 coordinate 94,706, forward strand.
TTCAGAGACGGGTGGGACGCATGTTGACGCGTAATTGAGCAGTTGGAAAAATTAAAACAAAAAACACAAATCATTTGCCATCAAATTAGTCTTTCTCATTCTTCCTTATTTTTAAGTCTGGTTAAGTGGCTTTATTCATATTTAATTTGAGGTCAAACACTGCGAAATGTCATGTTTAAATGAGAATTATTATTATTATTCGTCCACTCCAGGCTGAAAGATTATTCTCTTCTTCTTTTTTTAATTTCCAAAAAAAAAATGTTTTCATTTATTAATTAATGCCACAATTTTAAAAGCGCCAATAAAAGAAATGTAATTAATGTTGACTTAGAAGTCAAAAAAGTTTGAAAGTTATTTATAATCCACTTAAATTATAAATAAATAGTAAGCAAATGAATAATACTTATAAATTTTACAAAATATATAAATAAAAAGTGATTCGATCGATAATAAACAAATGATAAACGAATGACAAACAAGGACGTTGATGGTCAAGTGAATCTTATGTCTTGACTAGAAAATTATATTTAACTTCAGGGGGAAAAACAACCAAACAAAAAACCAAAAAATCACATTACTTTAAATCTTGACATTATAAAAAGTGGCATTTAAAACGTACCCCCGAAGTGATTTGATATATATTTAAACTTTGTTTGACATTCATTAAAAAGAATTTTTTGATTAAAAATAAATAAATTTTTGAATAGCGATTTGTTTGAAGAATGCAATTTACATTTAAGTGCGGAACATTTTATCATGATTGAAAATAAATTTTAGAAAGAAATAAATTGTAAAAATGATTGGCAAACAAGGGCTTAGCAAGAGACAGGATCGCAAGAGACCGTGGTTGGCCTCTTTATTGGGGTAATTTTAAGTTTGGACAAGTCATTTAGCCATTTTTTCACTTTAACCAAAAAACTTTGTCAATCATCAAAATGGCCTTTTATTGAGTAAAAGACAAATGTCCTTAAGTAATTTATATAAGGAAAGTGATATATGTACATAATTGTCTACATAATGGTATTCATAATTAAACGTGGCACTGGATCCAACATTTAATTCAAATCTCACACTTGCATATTAATAATCGGATGATTGTTACATTATATTATGGACACCATTATGTTCAGTAATTATGTACAAATAGAATTTTCCTCTGTACAATTACAAAGATAGAATTCTATTTCAAAAGACAAAAATATCCTTAAGTTACAAATTAAAAAACCAAACACTTTTCACTTTATATTTAATTATTTATTTTAAACAATTACTCGAATTAAAAAAATTAATATTTAACTTATTTTCTTGTTTAAATATTTCATTAATTAATTATCTTAATCGGTTATGTATATTATTTATTTAATATTTAATTTTTTTATTTAATTATTTATTTAATCACTTGTTTAAATAAAAAATTAATATTTAATTTGATTTCTCATTTAAATATTTTATTAATTTATTATCTTAATTAATTATATATATTTAATAAATTATTTAATTATTTATTTTAAACACTTATTCAAATAAAAAAATTAATATTTAATTTGATTTCTCTTTTAAATATTTCATTAGTTAATTATCTTAATTGGCCCTCATTTAATTATTTATTTTAAACACCTACTCAAATAAAAAAAAATTAATATTTACTTTGGTTTCTCGTTTAAATATTTTTTCTATTAATTATCTTAATTGGTTATGTATATTGTTTATTTAATATTTAATTATTTTATTCAAATAATCACTTATTTAAATAAAAAAATTAATATTTATTTTAATTTCTTATTTAAAAATTTCTTTAATTAATTGTCTTAATTAGTTAGGTATGTTATTTATTTATTGTTTAATTACTTTGTTTAATTATTTTATTTAATCACTTAATTAAATAAAAAATTAATATTTAATTTAATTTCTTATTTGGATATTTCATTAATTAATTATCTTAATTAATTATGTATTTTATGCATTTAAAATTTAATTACTTTATTTAACTATTTATTTAATCACTTATTTAAATAAAAGAATTAGTATTTATTTTAATTTCTTATTTAAATATTTCATTAATTAATTATCTCAGTTAATTATGTATATTCTTTATTTAATATTTAATTACTTTGTTTATTTATTTATTTAATCGCCAATTAAATAAAAAAATTATATTTAATTTAATTTCTTATTTAGATATTTCATTTATAAATTATCTTAATTAATTGTGTATATTATGTATTTAATATTCCATTACCTTATTTAATTATTATTTTAATCACTTATTTGAATAAAAATTTAATTTTTAAATATTAATTAATTATTTAAATATTTCAGTATTTAATTATCTTAATTGGTTATGTATATTATTAGTCATTAATATTTAATTACTTTATTTTAATTGCTTGCTTAAATAAAAATATTATACCATAATGTACAAGTGACATAATATTATTGAAGAGTTGAAAAACAATTTTTTCGATCCTTCGCTCATAAAATTTCACATATTCATTATGGACATCCTTATGAATTAGTATATGAAAAATTATCCAATATTGAATTTGATTTCTCGTTTAAATATTTCTTTATTAATTATCTTAATTTGTTATGTATATTTAATTACTTTATTCAATTATTTATTTTAAAACCTATTCCAATAAAAATTAATATTTAATTTTAATTTCTTCTTTAAATATTTCATTAATTAATTATCTTAATAGGTTATGTACATTGTTTATTTAATATTTCTTTACTTTATTTAATTATTTAATTAATCACTTATTCGAATACAAAATTAATACCAAATTTAATTTATTCTTTAAATATCTCATTAATTAATTATCTTAATTGATTACCTATATTATTTATTTAATATTTAACTAAAACATAAATCACATTATGTATGAGAATATCTAATAGAGATGGGAGTCGAACATTAGGCACGGTCACATTTCAAGACATCGAACATTATTCAAGAATGTCGAAAATACATTTCCTCTACGAAATGAAATCGAGTGGGAAATTCTCGATTATAGTATGTTACTCTCTACCCAACGGATGTGTAACATTTATTTAAATCGTATGTACTCTCTATTTATAGTATATTATTGGTTTCCTCAATTTTCTCTATTTATAGTATATTATTGGTTTCCTCAATTTTCTCTATTTATAGTATGTTATTGATTACATGAAAATTGACTCAACGAATATGTAATTATCTTAATTGGTTACGTATATTATTTATTTCATATCTACTTAAATCGTATGTCACTGATTTCCTCAATTTTCTTTATTTATAGTGTGTTATATATGTAATTAAGAATAATTAGTTATTTATTATACAATTACATAAAAACTAAAGTATTATAAACATTTTAAAAAATGCTTACATTTTAAATTATTACAACTACGGATCATAATGTACATAAAAGAAAGCTTTCATTTAAAAAAATGCTTACATTTTAATGTGTATTTAGTTTATCAACTCTACGTTACGTCTGATGCTAAAAATTCAATATACTTCAATTTGATCTAAAAATCTTATCCGAATTCGATGAAATTAGTGAGAGATGGATTTAGGGTCTTAATTCGATAATCTAATCGAGATTCGAATCTGACATCTGTTAACTAAATGAATAAAATATAAATATAGGTCGATCCAATCCGATATTATTAAAACATTTCAAAAGGAGTCTTCTTTAGAAATGAGTTAAAGGAACACCACTTAAATATAAATAAATATATATATATATATATATATAAAATAAGTGAGCCCATCAAGTTAGTTGAAATATTTTTTAAAATAAATAATTAATTAAAATCTTGTTGAGACTATGATTTTCAATAAAAAATAAATAAAATCTTTATTTTTCTAATTTTTTCAATTTTGGATCTAATATCTGATAACATAGTTAATCGGATATGAATTTAACATTCAAATATTTGTTGGATTATTGGATCGGATCAAATAGGATAATTATTCTTAACAGATCGAATCGGATTTGAGTAGATCCGACTCATATATATGATCCATTTATAGCCCTAACTTCAATGCGAAATTCCACAATCGCACTGGGTCAAATTCACGGAAGAGGTTGGGCAACGTATCGTCGACGGATGTTCTCTTCTTTGCCTTGATCGTACACGGAGAAACAATGTGTTGTGACAGCAATCTCGTCCTCTTGCTAACCATTTGCTTTGGCACGTCAATAACATATTTTTTATAGGATGTCACTTTCATCGTCTTCTCCGACAAAATTAATTTTTATTTTAAATGTTAGAAATTTATTTCAATTAAATTTTAATTACATATTTGATTATTAACGTTTATTCATTATTTACATTTTTCATTTATCATTTAAATAATCATTTAAATGATTATTTAAATGTTCATTATTTATTTTTGTGTATTTAAATTAATTATTTATTCCAATTATTTTTCATTTATTTGTTTCAATTGTTCATTCAAATTATTTAATTTAATTATTTATATTGATTGATTATTTAAATTATTTATTGAACAAGTAATCGTAAATAATTAATTTTTATTTTAAATGTTAGAAATTTATTTCTATTAAATTTTAATTACATATTTTGATTATTAACATTTATTCATTATTAACATTTTTCATTTAAATAATATTTAATTATTATTTAAATGTTCATTATTTATTTTTGTGCATTGAAATTAATTATTTATTCCAATTATTTTCCATTTATTTGTTTCAATTGTTCGTTTAAACTATTTGATTTAATTATTTATATTGATTGATTAAAAATAAAAATATTTATTGAACAAGTAATCGTAAATATTTAATTTTTATTTTAAGTGTTAGAACTTTATTTCAATTAAATTTTAATTACATATTTGATATTTGATTATTAACGTTTATTCATTATTTACATTTTTCATTTATCATTTAAATAATCATTTAATTTTTATTTAAATATTCATTATTTATTTTTGTGCATTTAAATTAATTATTTATTCAAATTGTTTTTCATTTATTTGTTTCAATTGTTAATTTAAATTATTTGATTTAATTATTTATATTGATTGATTATTTAAATTATTTATTGACCAAGTAAACGTAAATATTTAATTATTTATTTTAAATGTTAGAAATTTATTTCAATTAAATTTTAATTACATATTTTGATTATTAACATTTATTCATTATTTACATTTTTCATTTATTATTTAAATAATCATTTATTTATTATTTAAATGTTCATTATTTATTTTTGTGCATTTAAATTAATTATTTATTCCAATTATTTTTCATTTATTTGCTTCAATTGTTCGTTTAAATTATTTAATTTAATTATTTATATTAATTAATTATTGTTCCATTTTATATTCCTTGATTTTGCCTTGGAATCTTTTTTTGATTGATGTTTATTGTTTGATTGAACCCCAAGGATCTCAACAAACTGGTATCAAAGCAAGGAGGAGTGAAATCTGTCCAAAAAATCGATCGAAACCTCCAAGGAAATCGCGATTCCTATTTTTTCCTGAATGCACTGATATCATTTGTTTTCTGTTTCAGGTCTTACAGAAAAAGTTGGACGATTTTGCCCCTGGCTTGACGTCTACATCAATTCGGTTCAGAAACTTGGTGGTATATTTACTGTTTTTCAACAGTAGTTTGGTAAGATTATTCCAAACTCTCCGTTAAGTTAGGTTTGGTATCTTTACCGGTTTATGCATGATTATTGCTTGGTTGCCTAATTGTGAATTCCGTTGATTGAATTTTTGGGATTAATTTGTAACCTGGAAGCATATTTACTTGCATTATATACCTGTGTTTCATGAACAGATTATGTCATTGTTGTGTTTCATTTCTAAAATTGTTTTTTAACTAAGCATTCATATTTTTTATATTGATCATCTGGAAAAGAATTTTTCAAAACCTTTTCTGTTTTGTCCACGAGTACATGCCACTCTTTTACAGAATCTGTAATGGGTTCAAGGGTCGAATTATCGCAATTCAATGGAAAGGGGGATTACTCGATATGGAAACAGAAAATGAGGGCCATTTTTGGTCCAACAGAGAGTTGCTAAAGCTCTCGATGATCCTGCTACATTTTCTGATGAGTTAAAAGCTAAACCAACTGAAATTGAAGACATGAATGAAATTGCTTACAGTTCTATAATTTTGCATCTATCTGACAACATTGTGAGACAAGTTGATAGTGCTAAAACTGCTAGAACTTTGTGGACTGCTTTAGATGCCTTGTTCTTAACTAAAACTTTACCTAACAAAATATACCTGTTGGAAAAGTTGTTTAGTTTTAAGATGAACCCGGGGAAGGATGTCGAGGGGAATTTGAGTGACTTTAGCATAATTGTTAAGAGTCTAGCTCATAATGATAAAAAATTTGACGATGAGGATTTAGTTGTCATATTGCTAAACTCTTTACCCGAATCTTATAGAGAAATGAAAAAAGCCATAAAATATGATAGGGACACTCTCACTCAAGCTATTGTTTCCGATGCTTTAAAATCAAGAGAACTTGAATTAAAAAGAGACAACAGAACTCATTCCCGGGAAGAGAGTCTATTTGTTAGGGGAAGACCTGAAAAGAAAGAATTTAACTTCCATAACAAGAAGGGGAGAGGAAAATCTAAAATGAGATCTAAATCTAAAGATAAAAGCGGTAAGAAATGTTATCACTGCGGAAAGTTAGGACATTTCAAGAAAGACTGCTTCGACTGGAAAAGGACACAAAAAGACCCGAACAATTCTGATGTTGATAATGCTGCTATTGTTTCTGAATTTGATAGTTTGCATGTCATGAATGTGTCTGAGAAAGAATTTGACAAAAATTGGATTCTAGACACAGGGTGCACTTTCCATATGTGCCCTGATAGGTCTTGGTTCTATAACTATAGAGTGACTGAACCTAGGAAGGTCTACACGGGAGACAATAATTCTCAAAATGTGGTTGGAGTTGGTGACATAGCCATCAGAATGTACGATGGGGCCGTCACGCAACTCAGAAATGTTAGATATGTCCCAAATTTAAAGAGGAACCTCATTTCCTTAGGTTCTCTTGAAGATGAGGGATATACCATCAAGTCTGGTAACAAGATTTTGAAAATTATGAAGGGTTCTCTCATAGTTATGAAAGGGCCTAAGAGGAATGGATTGTACTATCTTGAGGGTAGAACTGAAATACCAGTTGATTCTAGCCTTCTTACTGTAAGTAAAGACAAAACTGAACTTTGACATAACAGAATGGGTCACATTGGGTTTAAAGGGTTAAAATCTTTAAGTAATTAGAAATTATTTGGAAAAGATGACATCGAAACTATGGAATTCTGTGAAACTTGTGTCTTGGGTAAGTCCCATAAGGTGAGCTTTGAAACTAGCTCTCATAGGACCAGCAGACCATTGGACTATGTCCATGCTGATCTATAGGGCCCGGAGAAGCACTCCACATTTGGTGGAAGCAAGTACTTCTTGTCCTTAGTAGATGATTACTCAAGAAAAGTTTGGATTTATCCTTTGAAGTCTAAGTCGGAAACTTTTGGGAAATTCAGGGTTTGGTTAAAGTCTGTTGAGAATCAGTTAGACAAGAAACTTAAAACATTAAGAACTAATAATGGGCTTGAATTCCGTAATATCGAATTTGACAACTTCTGTAAGTAGAAAGGTATAACAAGACACAGAACTGTTAAATACACACCTGAACAAAATGGGGTCACTGAAAGAATGAACAGGACCATAATGAACAAAGTTAGGTGTATGTTGATTAACTCTGGCCTTGCGAAAGGTTTTTGGGCTGAAACTGCAAGTACTGCAGCTTATCTGATTAATAGGTCTCCGTCCAGCAATATAAGGTTTAAGACCCCACAGGAGTTGTGGACGGGAGAGCCTCCAAATCTAGAACACTTGAGGGTGTTTGGATGTGTTGCATATGCACACCAATCTGAAGGGAAACTTGAGCCGAAGGCTGTCAAGTGTGTGATGTTAGGGTATCCCAAGGGTGTGAAGGGCTATAGGTTATGGGTTTTAGGGGTCCAAGGCATTAAGATTATTAACAGCAGGAATGTAGTCTTTAATGAATCTGAGATGCCATGTCTAAAACAGAAAATCGAAGAAACTAACAAATCTGAAACTAAGAAGAGTATTCAGACTGAGGTGAAGCTGACTAGGATAAATTCACCTACACCTGGGACTGACGAAAATGACCCTATACATCATGAAAATGAAATTGAAATTGAAATTGAAACTGAACCCGAAGAGGTGACTGGACTTCAAGATAACATTGAACCAGTTGAAGTTGAACATTTTAATGATCAGCCACCTAATCAAGATTATCAGCTTACTAGGGATCGGGGGAGGAGGCAGATCAGGCCAAATCCTAGATATGAATCCCTAAACTTGACCGATTTTGCTTTGATTTCAGGTGAAGCCCTTGAACAGATAGAACCTGCTAGTTATGAAGAAGCTGTTAATGAAAAATGTTCTGAAAATTGGCTAAAAGCTATGCAGGAAGAAATGGAATCTTTAATGAAGAATAAAACTTGGAAGTTAGTTAACAAACCTAAAGATCATAGGATAGTTCAATGTAAGTGGATTTACAAATTGAAAGAAGGAAATAATCCTAGTGATCCCCCTAGGTATAAGGCCAGATTAGTGGCGAAGGGGTTCACTCAAAAGGAGGGGGTTGATTACAATGAGATATTCTCTCCTGTGATAAAGTACAAAACAATCAGACTGGTTTTTGCATTGGTTGTTCAGTTCAACTGGGAACTGGAACAACTAGATGTCAAGACTGTTTTCCTACATGGGGAATTGGAAGAGAATATTTACATGAGTCAGCCTCAAGGTTTTGAAGTGAAAGGTAAAATAAACTGTGTGTGCAAATTAGAAAGATCTCTGTATGGGCTTAAACAAAGCCCTAAACAGTGGTATATAAGGTTCGATACCTATGTACTGAAGATAGGCTTTAAAAGGAGTGAATATGATGCATGCCTTTACTATAATGATAGTAAGGAGGGCTGTAAGGTCTACTTGTTGTTGTATGTAGATGACATGTTTCTAGCAAATTCAAGTAAGACTGAAATCGCTAAGATGAAGAACCTTTTAAAATCATAATTCAATATGAAAGATTTTGAGAGTGCTAAGAAGATTTTGGAAATGGTTATAAAGAGAGATAGAGCTGAAAATAGACTAGTCATTTCCCAAGAAGCCTATCTAAACAAAGTCATAACTAAATTTGGTATGAATGGATCAAAATCTGTGAACGTTCCTTTAGCAGCTCACATGAATCTTTCTAGTGCACATTCTCCTAAAACTGAGGAGGAATTTAGAGAATTGAGGAACATACCCTACTCTAATGCTATAAGTTCTGTTATGTTCTCTATGATAATAATCAGGCCTGACTTAGCCTATGCTATAAGTTTTTTGAGCAGATTTATGTCCAACCCTAGAAAGCCCCATTGGGCAGGTTTGAAATGGTTGTTAAGGTACATTGTTGATACATTAAATCTGAGTCTAGTGTATGAAAAAAGATCTGAAAAACTTACTCTAAAGGGGTATGTAGATTCTGATTTTGCTGGTGACAAGAATAACAGAAAATCTACCACAGCTTACTTTTTTACACTTGGTGACAATTGTATAACATGGAAGTCACAGCTGCAGCCTTTAATTACTTTGTCAAGTACTGAGGCAGAGTATGTTTCCATAACCGAGGCGGTTAAGGAATGTACCTGGTTAAAAGGAATTTTAAAGGAATTGAACTTCATGCATGATACACCTGTTATGTTTACTGATAGTCAAAGTGCTTTATCGCTTTGTAAGAATCCTATTTATCATGAAAGAACTAAACATATTGAGGTGAAGTATCATTTTATTCATGAGAAACTGTCTCAAGGTGGAGTTAATCTTGTTAAAATTCACACTGAAAGGAATCCCTCTGATGTGAGAACAAAAATTCTACCTGCAGGTAAATTTAAATTGTGCTTATCTTTATTACATATTGACACTGGTTAATTTTTCTTACAGGTAGTGGGCAATGATGATGAACAGTTTTTCCATGTGCAAATTCGCAACCAAGAGAGAGTGTTATGAGAACCAAGGTGAAGAATGTGAGAATATGGTTCTCTTAACTCCATTAGACTTAAGTGCTATTTGTGTAATTCACATGGATTGTGTTTGTCTAGTTTTATTATGGACCATTGGATGGAATCGACGGCCGAGATTTAATCTATTTGAGATATTTTTGTTGCCTTGTCTTGAAGGAGAAGCTTTGACTTGAGAGTTACCACAAAAAAGGGGCTTCCCCCACGTTTTTTGGCATACAGGTCTTTTCTCTCTTCTCAAGTCGACCACTCTCTCCATTTTGCACCTTGTACTTGGTAGAAGGTTGAGGATGCGTTGGTGGCGGTTTCTAGCGAGGTACTTTGCCGGTTTCTCTCTCTCTCTTTGGAAGGTGATTTGCATGACATTGGAGCTGTTCCTGAGCCTATAAATAAGCCATAAGGAAGAGGAGAAGTTGCTGTCCACTTTCGGCCGAGATTGGATTGTATTGTTCCATTTTATATTCCTTGATTTTGCCTTGGAATCTTTTATTGATTGATGTTTATTATTTGATTGAACTCCAAGGATCCCAACATAGACGCACTCGAATAGTTTATTCACCTCTCTGTTCGACTCATTAGACAGTCCCATGAACTATTAGTGAACTACAATTATGCACAGAACATGTCCACACAACACTGCCTTGTGCGGAAATATTGCATATTGTTTAACAAAATAATTTCCAAAGTTACAGCAACAAAATGACAGAACAGTAATTGTCACAATGAGACAATTTCCCTTACAAACTATGGTAACAGGTCTTTCTTTTCGACCCTAGTATTTCGAGAAACACTTCTCCCTCTCTTAAAATCTTGCATTTGCACCACCCTATAATGTTATAGTTTTTTTTTATACAACTTCATTATGATCATATCGAATTTATGTACAAGGTTCCAAAAGCAAGACACTGACCATTCGATAAATCAACATGATGCATATCGAATCAAGTACTTAAGCAAGAAAATAAATGGCTTTCTTGTAATTCCACTGGAGAAATGGGTGTCAAAAGTGGATAGTTGGATCAAATATCTTGTTAAGATAACGTGTACATCACACATTATTTGTTAACTGGAAATTGTTGGCAATGGGAGAAGAGAGCCTTGCTTTCCTCTAATGAAGAAGGTAAGCTGTGACGGAGCAACCACCAATTTCAACCATTCTTGCAGTTCTTCACCTTCTACTTTCTCTTTTTCTACAATAAATTGTTGCCAAATATCATAATCATTTGAAAATATACAATTCTAAATGGAAATAGGCTGATAGAACCCAACTATTAAAATCCCAATTGTACATCAAGGGAAAATGTTGCCTCAGACCAAAAGATCAGAAAACAAGTGCAAATCTATTACAATTAATATGCCTCCTCCACTCTCTCTCTCTCTCGAGAAACCCACAAACTGTAAACAAAGGGGAAGTCATCGCAATAAATGGGAATCAAAGGTTTTTTTAACTGATTTTTTTTTTAATTTTTTTTAGATTAGAAAACAAATGCAAATCAATTACGACAATTAATATGCCTCCTCCACTCTCTCCCCTTTCAGAAAACTACAAACTGTAAACAAGTATAAAGGGGAAGGCATCGCAATAAATGGGAATCAAAGGTTTTTTTTTTTTTTTTTTTTTTTTTGTGCGTGTTGAACATGAAAGTTCTTTTAGAGTTATTGGAATTGGAATTATCTGAGTTATGGATCTTTTATCTTGGTTGAAGGAGAAACTAACAAACGTCTAGCATTCCCAGGACTGTACCGAGTTTGGTTTTCCCAAATACAGGAAACTTAATATTGCAAAAACTTTTCTTAGTCAATCTCAATACTAAAAACAAAATTTGACCTTGTTCGAGTGGGTTTAAGGAGGGCACAGAGGAGGTTATTTAGTGTTTGTTTCATTTATCTTAAAAGGAGGCAGGAAAGAAGATTGATATGAAAAATAAGGCCAGTCCGCACACATGCTGTTCAAGCAAGATCTTTAACATTCCGGATCTCAGTTAGATACATGTTTCGAACAATGTATTTTGGTCTAATTTCATAATATCATCAAAACATCATCAAAAGGTTGTCCATTTAGTCTTTTACCATCTGTTCTGGATCTTGTGGGTATAAAAATACTATTTTAGGTCCCTGGTATTTGTATTTTTCGTCTTTCCCCATATAAGTATCACACAGACGCAAGTAAATCAATCAACTTGTAGTATATGTATTACCTTCCAAATGTGCACCAAGACCCTCCAGAACATCGTGATTGGCACAAACAACAGCGACTGCTGCTTCAAGAGCTGATTGCAGCAAGGCTTTAACCTCTGTCTGAACAAGATCAACAAGGTGCCCCTATCGAGTTAAACTTACAATGAGTACAGATTCATGGTAAAAATTCAGAATTCTAAAATAGAAGTATAGGCCTAAATGAAGAAGATTCTCGAGAAAATATACATTATCCCTTCTCCAAGGTGTAGATCCCCCAGACTCATCTAATCCACCACCAGAAAGAGTAGCCAATGAAATAGGACCTATGGTTCCATTTAGGCCATATTCAGCCACTGCCTTGTAGGCTATGTCTGTTGCTCGCCGTATATCATCAAGTGCACCTGTTGATACGCGTCCAGAGTAAATAACTTCTTCCGCTGCACGCCCCCCAAGAAGAGTAACAAGGCGCCCCTGCAACTCATCGACGAAGAGCAAATACCTATCTTCATTGGTTGGGGGACTGTAAGTGAATCCCAGGGCCCCTCTAGATCTTGGCAATATGCTAAGCTTCTGAAAAAATAATAATAATTAAAAAAAAAATTATTAATAATTGACTGAGCTTTGTATTGCACCATATATGCAGATTCTTACAGCATAACAAATTCCCGTATGCATTTGGAATTTTACTTGATTTTTAAATGAAAAACTTCAAAATTATTTCATACGCAATCAAATACAATTTTTAGTAATAATGATGATCTACGATTCATTAAGACTCTAGATGCTGGAAGGGAAAAACAAAGCATCATGTGACACTGAAATGCATTGCCTTATCTTTATATTTCGTTTTCAAAAATATTGTCAAGCAGTAGCATTTTTCTTCATATAATATATCTTTTTTTGAGATCCACAATCAGTAAAGACTAAGAATGTCATACAGATAGGTAAGGGTAATAAAAATATGTGCATTTGTAACTCACAAAGATTACTGAGCAAAAAACAGTTATAATGATAGTGATGTACTTGTCTCAATTTTTTAAATGCATACACCAACCCTATTGCATAAATGAGTGGATGGGTTTCTTGGATAGGTTATACACCTTGTAAATGAAGAAAGACAACCTCATTTTTCATGACATTTCTTAAAAAAGGGAAAAAATGAAAAGAAAAGGATTGAAGACACCCATAAGTTGGAGCTAGAGAAGAGTGACAAAGAAAACTCTTCACATTGACCTAATCCAGAGGCCACAACAAATAATTTTAATATAGCCAACGGAAAAAAAATAAAAAATAAAGAATAAATTTGGTACTATTACCTCAACACGTGGCTGACCAGAAAGAAGATTGGCAACAGCAGTTCCCACTACCGCATGACCAACTTCATGCCGAGCAACAACAGCTTTCTCACCGCCCGGTAACTTAGTCGTCTTCTTTTCAATCCCCTGCAATGTAAAATAAATAAATAAATAATAAAAAAAAAGGAACTTATGCCCTCAAGGTTAACTATTTCCAAGTGAGGAATACGTGAACGCTTGCAGGTAGCACACAGTCCAACAAGTAAATTGTGATGTCCATTGTTAACCACCTCTTTCCATGTCAGCCTTTTAATTCTATAATAACCATTGTTCACCAAGTAAGAAAAGAAGCACAACGTATGGACTAACGAAAACTAAATGGCATAAGCAAAAAACTCATATCCCTGCCAGACTTCTAAAACTGAAAGCCAACTCTATGAAGTAAATTTATTGAATTCATACTACATATGGAAATAAAACAATGTGATTCCCTCTAAACTCTTAAATTTATCAAAACTCAGGAAAAGGGTTGCATGTTTCAGAAAGCAGAAATCAACTCAACGATTTTAAGATGCCATTCAAAGTTATGCTATTATTTATGCATCTATACATGGATCTCATCTCCTTCACAGACTGCTTCAACCCCATGCAAGATAACTATTCTTGAAGAATACCATCCTGAATCAGAAAACTAGATGCTGTAACTAATATCACCACCTATCATTTTCAGTATGTCATATTGTATGAAACAAGCTTTCACCTGAACAATTTTAGAGCATACTTACTACTCATGATTCTTTCAGTTCCTAACTCAAATCACCTATGGGTTTACTTACCAACAGTACAGATAAAATGACATATCTCAGAACAGAAACAAATGAATAATTAGTGCATCCTATACCGCTATTGATCTCTCTACTGCTTGGATAAAGTGAATTTTCTCCACAAGAAGTTTACTTTGCCTTCCAGCCAACAATGCAGCTTCATTCACCAAATTGGCCAGATCTGCCCTGCATAATGTCCAAAATCAGAAAGAGAAAAATGATTTAAAATTCTAGTTAAGGTCAACATCAATCCATCATAAATTGAAGACAGGGAATAATTACCCAGTAAAACCGGTTGTCATAGAAGCGACATTGCCCAGATCAACATCCTTCCCAAGAGGAAGTTCTTTCTTGGAAATATGTACTTTCAAAATGGCTTCCCTTCCAGTCCGATCAGGTGTTTCCACCTAAAGCCCAAATATTTGTAACATATTTTCAAGAAAACTACCAAAGCACAAAAAGTTGTTGTGTTCAACTTTCAACGCTTATAAAGGAAAATTTCAAATTAGCACACCAACCGCAACCACTCGGTCAAATCTTCCAGGTCGGCGTAGGGCTGGGTCTAAAACATCTTCCCTGTTAGTGGCTCCAAGGACAATTACAGCTGAGTTGCTGTCAAACCCATCCATCTCCTGCAGCATATTTCTAGTACAGTTATCATTCCTGGGAAGGCCAAATAAGTGGTGAAGAAAAAGAAAGAAAATATTAATTTCCAGAAATCATACAGTCAGCAACTGATTTAAGGTTTGTTCCCGCTCATCATTGCTGACAATGCGAAATCTTCCATCACGGCTCTTAGCTACAGCATCGATCTGCACATTCAGGAATGCTAATTCAGAACATTGTGAAAGATTATTCAACAGATGCCTCAGATATTGGCCGTGAATACCCAACAGAAAGCATGGAGGAAGGATGAAGAGGTACCTCATCTATGAATATTATTGATGGGGCTTCCTTCTTTGCTCGAGAAAAAAGGTCTCTGACACGAGATGCTCCCATACCAACATACAACTCAACAAACTCACTTGCCGAACAGCTGATGAAGGGAACTTCAGCTTCCCCAGCAACAGCCTTTGCTAAAAGTGTCTTACCTGTCCCAGGGAGACCCACCTGTAAGACAACGCTGTAAGTAAAATGATATTTCAAGAATACTCAGGCAATAAAATAAAACAGACAAGAGTACGGTGTAGATAGAAGGAAGAGGATTTCAGCAAATATTTTAGGGTTAATTGTATGTATTTAATCATAAATTTGATGAAATCAGGCAACCATGTCAATCATATCTTCTGAGTATTTTAATAGAGTATTGTGCATCAAAACAAAAGATCCTCTTTTATAGCAGAGCCCCAGTTATACCTATGCAACATTGAATGTGAATAGCAGACAATAACAGAGAACTCGAACTTGTTTGAGGAATTAAACTTACCAAAAGAACACCTCGAGGAGGGCGTGCACCAAGTCTAGTATACCTGTCTGGATTCTTAAGAAATTCCTGGCCAGTAAAGAAATTCCGGAGTGAGAAATATATCTCCAAATATAAAGAACTATTATTCCATTGGGCAAGTAATACCAAAATATTGAGGAGCATCTAACATACCACAATTTCTTCTAGCTCCTCCTTGGCCTCATCAACACCAGCAACATCAGCAAAAGTAACAGTTTCACCTTGTTCAGACACTTTAGCTCCACCAGAACCCCCAGTCTTGCGATTTCTAAGTTGCCCAGGTGAATTCTGTACATTGCAAGCAATATTACGTCATGTACCACAACATCAGTTTTCAGAAGCAAACACATGCAGTGTAATGATGCGTACCTGAGAAAAGCTTACAGGAAACCGATGAAGAAGACCTGCAAGCACTGCAACATAGAATAAAGCTATCTGCAAAACAAAGAAATACGAAACCGAATAAGATCTATCCACAACACTAGCAGGTTATAAAGCACAGATAGACTCATCAGAATGTCCTGTCATCACAGCCTATTGTTTTATCCCTACCAAAATGTCTGATTAAGTCCCCAACATGCAGTTCTTATACTCATAACTCATTAACAAAGTCCAAGGAATGCCATATGAATTTCCTTGAGAAATTAACCATCCCTAATAAGAAAGTTAGTGTGCTCTCTATTTCGACTAAATAACAGGACTTTATACCAAAATCTGGACAATTAAGATGGTTATACTTAATTTGCTCAAAGCTTACCACTTTATTACTCTCTGAGTGGATATTAGTGGCAACACTACTAAGAGCATATACAACTTTATTAGTTATCCCAGGAATTCTATATCGGCTCAATCTGATCTAGTGGTGCCAACGGTGATCTACAGAAGTACGTAGATCAACAAAACAAACAAGTTTGGTGACAGCAACCTAATGTGGTGGTTTAAAATTGTAGTAGGTGGTTGGTGATGTCTCGAGGTTGTAAATCAGTTGAGTCCAAGTTTGATGATAATGTGGGTAGTGTTGACTAATGGTGTCAAGTAATATCATGCACAACTCTATGTGGTTCCATGTGTTGTGCACATGTTAACAGAGCCCTTGAAGCTTTTTTGTGGTTGGCTTTGCAGTTTGGGCTGTCGTATTTGGATTCTTATGTGAATGACTCTTTTTTTATTACACTGATGACTCTTTTTCTGACGTATATAAGACTCCTCTTTGACAAACAATAACTAGACTTCTTTTTATAAAACTAATGTAAAGAATCTCTATGTTCTTTAGGACAAAGAACACCATGAGTTGTAGCCTTTGACAGTGAATTTGTTCAGCAGAATGAGTAGAATAACAAAAATATATTAATTGATGCTGAAAGATCGAGACAAACACAAGGAGACCGAGAAAGAGAAAAGAGGAGAATTCGGAGAAAAAAATTCAATTTCGACCAATATATCAATAATCAATGGTCTATATAGTTGCAAGTACTTTACTTAAAATCGTTACACAAAGAGGAAAATTACCAAACTAACAAAAATGAAAAATCGCCTAATTTAAAAATAATAGCTATGAAAATAAAATAAATTCAGTCCCGTTTGGCCCCCATTAATTTTCATTCAATTACATTTCATTTTTTTTCTCCTATTTTCAACCACACAATCTTCCATAAAATAATATTACACATAAATCGAAAATTTTTCCTTCTTTTTTAACCATTCATTCTTCAAAAAAACATTATTCCACCCATTTTCATTACTACAAAATGAGGGCTAAACGGGGGCTCAATCTACTCCTTGTTCTTTAGCCCAAAATGAATGCCCTAGTTAGTGGCAAATTTTATCAGGAATATCCATTAGATCTCCATCTATATATGCACATGTGCACGGGTGTATGCATGCAAGTGTGACACTGAAAACATTGATCTAGTAACTACTGATCCTGATAAAAGTAAAACTCTTCAATATATTTATTTATTTTGTTAAATCTCGATTTTGGAAGACCCCTATTTCGGTACAACGAGAAGGAGTGGGAGAGAGTTCCGTTGGCTGTTGGATGTAGATTTTATTTTGGAAGAGCAATGAGAAGGGTAGCTAGAGGAGAGAACAGGGGTCACCACAAGTGGGGCTTCAGGGTCCACGAGGGATGGAGGGAGCAGTGCGAATGGCAAAGGTTTCGGTCAGACTAATATGTGACATTTAGGACCTGTTTAGCCCCCATTAATTTTCATTACATTACATTCCATTTTTCTTTCTCCTATTTTCAACCATGCAATTTTCCATAAAATAATATTAAACGTAAATCGAAAACCTTTCTTTCTTTTTCAACCACTCATTTTTCAAAAAAAACACTATTTCACCCATTTTCATTTCCACAAAATGGGGGCCAAACGGGGGCTTAAAGTAAAGTATGAATAATATTGATAGCCAGTTGGCTGAACGAGAGAAATCTATAAGATGTTAAAAATATGTTCATGTCCGCTTATTTATTTCCTTAAGAGCTTATATTTAGGGTTTATAATCTCCAACCAAAAAGTTTTACCCACACTATGCAACATATTACAAGTTGTTCAGCAGCTTGGCCAAATAGGCTCCAAGTAGATAGCATAGCGCAGCTGACAGGTAAAGTTAAAATTGAAATCAACAGCATGAATAGGTCCATTGATGGTGTCGCATCATGAGAAAATAAGATACAACATGTATAGCCAAAAAATTACTGCTGAATGTTCACGAGAATGTGAAGGTAACATGTACAAGGACTGAGTAACAAACAGCCATCTTTTTTAGATGGTAAAGAGGCACAAGTTAAAGACAAAACAAAACAAAAAGCAAGATGGTTTGAACACATTGAAAACGGACTAAGATTAGTGAGTCATGGTTGAATGATGAATGTATAGACTGTAACTGTAGGTGACTAGAATATATTGTAGATATGGTTTAATATCAAAATTTTAAAAACGAAAAACCAAAGTTGCAGTGTGTAGGATAAGACATTGATCATCAGAAAGTATAAAGTAAGGGTATTCATGGGATTCAAAATAACCACTTTAGTAGAGGGCATAGTACGACCAACAAGAGCAAATAAATGAGAAGTAAGAAGAGTTGTGCTAGAAAGTTATGCTACAAATATGCCACATATAAGCAAAATTATACGGCTGAAGTGAGGATGTTAAGGTAAAAAAAGAGTGTATACTAATAAGGAAGTTAAGATAAAAAAAAAAAAGAGTGAAGACTGAGTAAGAAATGATTAAGTCCTTTAAATGGTAAAGAAGCACATGTTAACAACTAACCAAGAAAGAAACAGGCAAGACAATTGGGACGACGGGAAAAAGATTACAACCAAAACACAATTTCATTGCATGATTACAAAAGATAAGATTTAGGACATTTAATATTATAGCAGAGAGCAAGGTCTTAGTTGCAATGCAAGGGCAGAATCATGAGAATTGGTTTGTGGTGCAGGGCCAAACCAAACATAAGTTTGAGAATGATATTGCCTCAGTAGAAATACAATCACAGTAAGATTTAATGTATTATTTGAAAACATGGGTAGGAAAACAACTAATTCAGATATATCTTTTTTAACTAAGTGAAATCAGGGAAATTCTTAACAGCTAAGTGATCCTAACAAAACGCCAAATTCAGTTCCGAAAGTAATAAACCAAATGAAGAGCAATTTTACTTAAATCAGTTAACAAGCAAATTACCAGGAGAGAGAGAGAGGAAAAAAAAAAAACCCTTAATAATAACTCACCAATGCAGAATTCAAGAACCCTCCAGACCTCTTATCAGGGGAGCCAAACTCTACATCATTCTCAACCATCTTCTCATACGGCGTCTTGATATCGCTAGGCCTTGTTGTTTTGTACACAATCCTCTTCGTTGGGTTCACACTGCTTAACAAAGAATCTGAGTCCTGTAACTTGCTATTCAAGTCACCAACACTCTCCACACTTCCAGGATTGATTCCATCCTTCTTCAACTTAAACATTATGTGGACCCCATCGACCTCCACCTTCTGCACCTGGTTATTATTTATCTTATTCAGAAACTCACTGTATGGAACGCTTACAATCGTAGTAGAAGTCCGAGGCTCGGAACCGGGCAATGGAATCCCAGGCCTGAGCAACCTCATCACAAACATCACCATCGCTAACTGTATAAGCAAAACACCAATTTCTTGCGCTTGAATTATAGGCTCCCATCTCCATTGTTTATTCCCCTTTAACCACCACCAATTATTCTTTCCCTGCTTCTCCTTCCGGCTAGAACCCGTTCTCGAACCCTTAGATTTCTGGTTTTCTTGCCCTTTGGATTCAGCCTTGTCTGTTGAATCGCTATCATGTTCACAGGAACTATTAGCATAGGTTTTCGTGTAATCAAAATATCGGTTATGATTATTAGACAAAAATCCTCCCCAAAGAAAAAACTTGGAAACCCTAGGTTGTAAACTAAACGACGCGGAATTGTGAACTAAACGACAAGGCTTTGCATTTAAAGCTCTATATCGACTGCAGAAGAAGCTGTATCTGTATAAATAATTGGGATTACTGTACGTATACATGGAAAAATGTCTATGAATTATAGGAGGCAAGGGTTCAATTGTAACCATAATTTATGAAGAAAAGCCTTCTGAAAATAAATTCAATTTGAAAACGCAGAATCATATAAACATATACATAGATTTTGAGTTGAAGAAGATAGGGGCGATGTATTTTGACCGTTAAATATCCGCGCACACAGGATATTATGTGGCAAAAATTATTGTCCATTTGGATTCTTTTTCTTCTTGTAAGGAAAAAAAAATTGAGTGTATATCAAGGACCACATAAGTCATGTAATATTCACGTAACACTTTATTATTTATCAGTTTAAAATAAAATTAACATTTTCATTCAATTTTTTCCCTCCTCATCATTTTCACTAACCGTTTAAATAGCAAAATCAAAAAACATTATTACGTTTTTTTAAATCACACTACAATACTAGGAAAATTGCATAGGGTCAATGCACGGGATGCACGTGGGGCATTTTCCCTTTTTTCACTTCAATTATCAACCTTTTTTGGTTTCCAAGTTAACGGAGTATTTACGTAGTTCACCCAAAAATAAAGAATGTCACATTATTAAGTTGTCAAAATATTAATGTCCTTGTCTGCTTAGAGAAAATTGTAGTTTTGTGGTCTTTCCAATCGAGGAAGTTGCTAGATTCCATAGAAGGTGCACCTATTTTTAGTGGAGGTATTGTCTCTATTAGATCTAGTTTTGATCTCGAACTAACATACAATACAGGCGGAAGGGATATTCAAAAAACTCGGTCACTTGTCTTAAGAACCTAACTTAAAAGAGAACAGAAGACTGAATTAAAAAAGATATGAACTTCATTAATGGCTGGGAAGGAGAGATGAGAGTTCTTTTTTAGAGTACTCTTCGGAACAAATTTAGTAGGTACGGTCTGGTCTATAGCTCAAGACTAACTATATCAAAGTCATTATGTTGGAGTTGAGTCATATGACTTCCAATGTGTTATGTCTGGACCCTTTTCTTGCATATGTTGAGTGACCAACTACGGAGGCGATCCTTACCATAGTCCACCTCTGTGGATGTCATTGCTTTGTGCTTAAATACATGTATTTGGTTGTTTACATCTAATGATGGCAATGAGTTGACCCTCGTTGATACGAGCTTAGCTCATGGCTTGCACGAGCCAAGCTTGTGATTCGTTTGTCATGGGCTTGGCCCTTGAGCTTGTGATGAGCCTTAAAAAAATAAAATAAAATTATCATCCCTTTTATTCGAGTTTGGGAACAGTGTCATGCGATTTATGCAACGTGATTTTTAAACTGCAAATGGTGTCAAGTTTTGTAATATAGTAAAGAAGTTAGGATGTCGAACCCACATGGATTGATATTCGAATCGATTGAGTACTATAATTATTTTAGCTTTCCCTTTATTTAGACGATCAAATTTTGAGTCAATGTTTTTATGCTAAATTAAAATTAAATAGAATGAACAATGCAAGTAAACGAGGGCAAATTATGAAATTTCTTATCAAATTATGAATGCCTAGAGAATGATTTCACCTTGTATTCGACAATATTTTTCAACCGTATAACTATTTCTATCAATCTTTCCAAAATTTATAGGCAAGAACGCTAAATTGATTCTATTTCCCTCTCTCGAGCGTCAAATAAAATCTATTTTTATATTTCAATTCCAATATCTCTATTCCGAATTAAAAATATAAAAATTATCAAGCACGTGGTTCTTAATTTAAAACATGCCTCAAAGATTCACACTTTCTCTCGAAACCTACGAAATCTAGGTTATGTTGTCTTAGATCACGCCTAAATTTGCCTTTTTTGAGCGCCAAAATTTAGAATATCAAATCAATCAATTAGTGGCAAATTAATTGAAAGCATTGCGCACAAACAACATAAATACATAAACGAAAAGATCACTTGAAATAATTAAGAGGGAATCCAAACATGTCTAAAGTAGGCTACATCATACCCTAGGATTAAAATTTAGTGCATAATTAAAGGAATTGACATAAATAAATTAATAAGAAAGAACATAGAGAAGAAAAGGAATAGAAAAACTCATTTTTGCCACTCGATTTTTTCTTCCATTGTTGCCAAATTCTCTCAATTTAATTCCTTTTCTTTAATTGTATTGACCAGCCATGGGATTGTCTCCAAATTTTTGCAATTGGCCAGCTGGAATCCCCTTGGATTTGTCTCCAGATTGTCCCCTTGAAGATTCTTGTAATTGGCCGGCTAAACTCCTCTTTCCAGTCACGTGTTCTTGCCGGCTGCTTCCAGTTTCCCTTGCTTGTTCTCCTCCTTTTAATTAGGTCTTTTAGGTAGTATTTATAGTCTCCTCAAGTGTTGGACGATTTTGTGTTGGAATGGGTCGAGAAAGGAGTCCAAAAATATCAAAATACGTTTCTCCGCATAGGCGGCGCCCAATATGGGCGATGCGGCGCTGCCTTTACTGTCAAATTCAGATTCATGGGCGCTGCGGCGCCCGATTCGGGTGGAAAATTTCTTTTGCGCGTCCTTCAGTATTTTTAGCATGACTTTCCCGTCCGATGTCCAATTGAGGTGATTCAAAGCTCGTTAGAAAGCTAACTCAAAGGGGTACAAATTTTATTTAGATATTATTCTCTGCTTCAATCATTTGCTATGTCAAAAATGAGTCTCAATGTGAGACTGAAATTTCGGAGCACAACTTTTCGGTTGAAAATTCATTTGTGATCATATTTTGACTAAATTTGATCCCTTTGACATCTTTTTTTTATCCAATTGACTCCTAGCATGCTCGGATCTTCATTGCGAGGTTCAACACAACTTTTTAATATTTGCGCTTTAGTCCCCGAACTTTGGATCTCTTACAATTTGGTAATTTTCTCCGATGTTGCCAACTTTTGCTTATTTCCTTCAATTTCATCAACCTACATCACAACATCAAAACACACAATAAAAAGCTCTAAAACACTATCGAGAGTAGCAAAATAACAAATTAGGTGGCATAAATATTATGAGCGTAGAGCACTCATCAAACGGCTACTTATTTCGAGTAGGCAAAATTAAAATTATATATATCTGAAAAGAAAAACCCATCTCAAGTTTTTCAGACATTGGTAATGAAGCGAGCTGACAAACACATGGGTTTTCTGAATTTTCAATTTCTCAATTTTCAGATGATTGAGTAAAATTTTTAGTTTTGCGAGCATTTTCCTTACAATGTACGTGTTTACCCGCTTCTTTTTTTCCATATAATCAATTTAATTGCATGGAGAATGAAGTAGGTGAACACATACATATTAAGAAAAAGATTCACGGAACAAAAAATATTGACTCAATCATCTGATGTTTTGCAACTGAGATTTGAAATTTTGAAATTAAATTTGAAAACATTTTTTTGAAAACCCTGCTCTTTTTATCCCAGTGTGGGAGTTGGGACTGACTACTTTTGAGTAGGTAGAGTTAAAATTGTACACGAACAACTAGTTACATGTACAATTTTTTTTTAAATCAAAATATTATTAAAAAAATGACAAAGTTTGATTATATCATTTACTTGAGAATATGCAATTTCGACATAATTCTATTATAAAAATGAGCGTTTTATCAAGTTTTAAGTATCGTCGATGAAATGTTCTGCCAAACCTAAACACATGAAGTCATAGTGAGAACCACAGCTATTTAAGTTCGTCAACATGTCAATTGAAAGAGGAATCATTCAACCCATATGATTCAAAGTTTCATTTAGTTATTGATTTTGCTTCCTCAAAAAATCAAGAAACCATTTTTTCTTTGAAGTGTTTGATGAAGCAAAATCAATAACTAAATGTACTTTGAATCATATAGGTTGAATGATTCCTCTTTTCAGTTGGCGGTTAACGCACTTAAATACTTGTGGTTTTGCCTATGTCTTCATGTGATTTGCACAATTCTTCATTGGCGATACTTAGAAAACTTGATGAATGGATTATGATTTGTGCATGTAACTGTAATATAATTGTGGATAGTAGAAGAATTGTATACTGTAAATAAGTAAATTATTGTACAGTGGGTAATGAAGTAATTATAGAAATTAGAATGGTAAAGAGTATGGAAGAGAGATTGTAAAAATTTTTGTGAGAAAAATGATTTGGAATGAGAGATGTTTATAGATGGAAAAAAAGGGTCACAAAACTTTCAAAAACATTTTGAAAAGTGGCCAAACTGTCACTTTTTGGTCACTAACAAGCCTTGCTCGTCGAACTTGGCAAGCCGAGCTCCCCAATCAAGCTGCCCATGAGCTGAGCTTTTTCGAGCTTAGTCGACAAGCTATTCGACTCGATTGCCACCACTATTTACATTGGAAGGTTGACACAATATAACTTCAATAAATTGATAATGTATAGATAATACAAATTTTATTTAGTAAAAGAGTTTTTAATTTTGTAAATAATTAAAAATTATTAATTTATGGAGTACATTAATTTAGGATTAAAATTCTATTTTTACCTTCGTGAAATATAAAATTTAATAATATTTTTTTTGGCACAATTTATCAATAACCTTTCAATCATGTGAAAAAAAATAGTGTCATTCCCTCCATTTGGACCATTGAATGATGAATTTGTCCTATATTTCAATAATAATAAAAAAAGGTTGTAAAATAAAGAGAGAAAAAAAAGGAGGAGAAGTTACAAATAAAATCCTATGACTTTTCAAAAAGTACAAATAAATATTACTCATAACAATTAAATACATATTAAGATGTAAAACAATTAGAAAAACATGTACACTCAACCAAATCAAACTCAACCACCCCCGCATCCATGTACACTCCCAGACAAAACATCACCTGCGAACTAGTTGTTCTTATAATGGTATATTTCAACTTGTCATTAAAAAAAATAATAATAATAATAATAATAAATATGAAAGTGTTTGTTTGGTGCTGATTTTGAAAATTATTTTTTTGACCGTTAATTTGAAAAATGGATCTCACCTGTGAGTGTGAGTGAAATGGTTAAACAAGACAACTGACTATACTAAGGTCGAGTTTGAGAGTGATTTTTCACCTAAAAAAATTAATTTTTTTACTGTTATTTCATTATTCAAACTTTAATTTTTGACCTCTTCTCTCATATGTGCCCCCATTTTTCTCATAACAGTGAAAAATTAATTCTCAAAATTATAGGTTAAAGTAAACGTCAATATATTATTATATTATATTTTAAAAAAAAGGGAAAAATCAATATAAATTTTGTTATATATTTGAATGACTCAGAACTTGGATGACCATTGAAGTGACCGATGTGTTCATCGGTTCATTTCTTCATTGGCGCTTCCTGAATACTGATAATTCGGGGGAACAATAGTAGAGATCTCCTTGCATACAGTATGAGACGAATTTGTCAGCCAAATATAGATTTCTATATTTATAATCATCAAGAGAGAGTGAACTCATTTTCCTTTTCAGGTAAAAGCTACGAATGTTTGTTTGAATACTGCCCCTTAATATTTAGAGGAATTTTGGCACTTATAATTTACACAAAAGAAAGTAATTTTATTGATTTTAGAATGTGGGATTTTTTTTTATTTTTGCCTTTCTCTGATTTTATGTTTTTCCTTTTATTTTCTCCTTTTTTTTTTTTTTGCAAATGAAAATCGATGTTGATGTTCAAATTTTTTTACGGAAAATACCGAAATTTTCATCCAAAATTTTAGCTAATACTGCTATGAAGCATCCATTTGTTTCATTTACTTTGTTATTCATACTTCTTAGAATCTTTCCTAGTCTTTATAAAAGTGATGAGAAGAATAATGATGGCAGTTCAATTGTTGGTAGAAATGAGAAAATGATGATGATTCACAAAACAATGTGGAGGACAAAACTACTATTTCCTCGACCAGCGTCAATCATAGTTGACAAAGAAGAGTGCCCAAAAGAAATTTGGGAGGTGGAGGTTGATTCTTCATCATCTAAAAGTCTAAAACCGGAATTTATTAATGGCTCATATGAAATAGGAACTTCAGAGGACTCAGAAGATGAAAAGGGGGCAGGAGAGGCTGGTAATAAGGCTATGGAATGGACTACAGATGATCAAAAGAATCTCATGGATCTTGGGACTCCGGAGATTGAAAGGAACAAAAGATTGGAGAGTCTAATTGCAAGACAGAAAGCAAGGAAATTGTTCAGCCTTCAGGTTAGGAGGACACTAAGGAACATGGGTAGCAAAATCCCATGGCTCAAATTGCTCATATTTCAATACCAAAAAGCAATCTTCTTTCGAATAAGAGTGGTCAATGTTCACCAGGTCCGGGCTCAGCTTCTTCTGTTTTAATACTTATGCGCAATCCTTTCAATCTTCCTTATAACCCATGTAAGTAAAAACCTGATCTCACAGGGGACAATTTACATCAAGAGTTTATGACAATGTTCTGCAGGCACAAGAGTTTCAGTTTAGGGGCTTCTTTAACAAGGAATTCATGCAAGATTGTGCAGACACCTCAGTTTTTCGTGACATTGGATTGAGGAAGAGAGCTTCCAAAGGAATTGAATGTTCCAAATCAGGAAACCAATTAGGCAAACAATATCTTTATTGTTTCAGATCATTCCATGCTACTACTGCTCCACAATATGATAAATGTTATAATTTGTGATTGTAATGAAAACTATGAATGATAATTCATTGTTCCTTTCAAAATAACTAAAGAATAAAAATAATTTTTAAAATGGACAAACACAAACAGATGAAAAATGCAAAATAACTAAATAAAACCTTTTGATTACAGATAGTGAATTCATCATGATAGTAGAGCCAGAACTAAGACAAAGGTTGAAAGTGCAGGTGATCAGATCAAAGAAGTCATCCGGGTGTGTGAACTGGGATTTGAACATCACAATGAAGAAGACAATTTGAATTGCAGACAACTAATTCCTATTGATGATGTCCATGGTAGGCCAAGCTCTTCAGAAGAAGAAGAAGAAGAGGATGAACCATTCTATAAGATAGACGAAGATGCACTATTGAAATCTATTGCTTCTCCAGCTACAAGGATTGTTGCTGAAGATGGGGAGAATAATGGCCAAACAGGTGACCATTCAAATGATGATGCTAATCATTTTGTGAATACTTGATCGGGGGAGCACCATTCTTATGCTAACTAGACTCTGCACCATCACACTTGTTCCCTTTCCACTTCGTCTGACTTGCAAGTGGAGTTTCCAGAAGTTCGTTCTCCTCTAATTCTCGAATAAAACTTATCATCTCAGGATGAAGAAAGTTCAACATGTGATGTGTACTTGGATATAGAGATTACCTTGAGTAGTGAAGACTTGTGGGCAGCAGCATCTCACCCATCTGGAATAGATGAAAATGAATCGAGATCGAGAGAAGTACATGAGATCGGCGTGAAAGATATCATCAAAGTTGGATTTTCAAAAATTAACGAGTCCGGGGATAAGACTTCATCAAGAACACAGGAAGGGAAAGTCCCTGAACAAAATTCTATTGGTGCGCATTCATTTTCGTCTCCTAAGACCGACTTTCCTAGCAGCTGTCAGGCCAGCATGAAGAATTGTGGAAAATTACAGAGCTGTTCAGTTTCTGCACTGGTATTATCACATGAAAATTTTTAGTTTCTGGCACGTGAGAGAGCATGAAATCAACATGAAACAAAGTGAATAAACCTTTACACACACATCTAGATCAAATCAAGGCAATGGATAATGAAGTCGTATTTTATTCTAGGATGGGTTTTTCTCATTTTGTTCTTTTAAACTGTGAGTAGTGAGTTATTTGTGTATTCTGCAATTTTTTTTGAGGGGCCAGAGGTTAAAAATCATTTGTGCATTTAAGTTTTCTTCTCTTTTGATGATGAATAGGAACATTCTGATCCCTGTGAGAAGTTGAAGAATGAGTTGAACGCCATTTGCTATTTAAATGGTTCAGAAATGCTGCAGGATGATAGAGGGAACCTGATAGAACAGTCTTTGACAATTAATTCAGAATCTTCTGAACATAATGGAAGTCGTTCTGAGAAACAGGATAAGACTCATCACATGTTAGACTTAACGGGTTCGGAATCTGATAACAGAATATCTTCTAAGGATTCTGACAGTAGATTGAAAAAGGTGCTTGAAAATGAAGAAATGGTGACTATTTTTAACACCTTTTGACGATCATAACAGTCTCAAATTACTTCATCGAAGCAAAGATGAACGATGTTCTTCCGAAGTTGGAACTTCTAGGACTTCTCAGGAGTCTGATGATCCCCAAGCATCTGTATCACTGATGAATGTGGCTGTTGAACAAATTCCGGCTGCCCCAAGTCCATGCTCATCCCTTCAATCTGTACTACAAAATTTTTCCGTGGAGAACTTATCAGAATTTCAGCAAAATATCCAAATGGAGGTTAGGCAGTTTGACAGGAAGTAGAAAACAACATCCCAGATGAACTTAGAACTGGAGTTTCCAGAGATTGTCCTTAAGTTCATTACCTTTGGAGGATTTAACGATGCATCCACATAGTGGTGCACATATTGAACAGGTTTGCCAAAACTCCTAGGGATAACATAAAACTGTGTGCACATATCAAGATTTGAGAAGATTGCTTCTTATTGTTTCAGAATTATATAAAAATATTTGACAGCATTCCTTTATTTGTGACTATCTTGTATTTCTATATAAGAATTGACATGCCTATTTCTCATTTACACTGTACAAATATGTTAATGTCTAACATGCCAAAAATACACTACTATTTGCACGAACTGTACATAGTATTTATTGTCTTCCTTCTATTTTTTGACTCTCCTGATATGAGCAGGAATCTTCCCATCATCAAGAGAATTCAACCGAAGTAGTTGACACACATAGTGATGTTGATGAACCAACTAATTATGAGGATCAGATGGAAAACTCGGCACTTTGTGAAGACACTGGACATGAGGGCCAGTTGATTTATCCAATGGATTGTGAAGAATGTACAACTTCAGAAAGTTGTGAAGACAAAGGCGAGCTTTAGAAATTTGCAGAGGACAGAACTCCTACTACTTCGTCAATATTGGTGGAAGAGAATGACAACTCGGGGACCCATAAGACTGAAGAGGATGGAGAAGCTATACACCATGCAAATGAACACGGTTCAACGCTAGGCAGTGAAGTCAAATTAGAAATTAGTACTAACAATATTGGAGAAAGCCATGATGAATCTATTATATTAGGTGTTCCAAAAGAGAAGAACAATTCGAAGAATTCTATCAGTTGCATTACTATAGAGGTAAGCTATTCTTGAGCAGCAATCTTTTATTCGGTAAGGACAGAGGGGGGAAAAGTTGTATTTTTATTACTTGACAAAATGTAGGACTCACATTGTCAACATTTGGAGATATTGTGCAGGAACCAACAAATTCTTCAGCAAGAAGCGTTGAGGAATCCACAAGCGTTTGCATTGCAAACAAAATGGTAACTAACAAGATAAATGAACGGGACCCAGAGAGTATGTCTGTTGGAGTTGAAGAAGATCAGAAAGATAAAAGTAAGATCAGATTCTGTTAGAGATTGCCACCAAGTGTGGCTTAGATGGAAAGCCTGTTACAGCCAAGTTTAGCTTAGATGACCCAGAATACAGTACTGATTAGTATTAAGGAGTTAGTTTCACAGGTTTGCTGCTAGAAATCAAAGTTTCTTTTGTATTTAATTAGTAGCCAAATTCAAACTTTGACTAGTAAGTGGTTGTCATAGCGATTAAGTTTAAAAAAGTCGATAAAATTGAATGATCATTCATCAACTCTATTATCTAGTCTCAAGAAGCTAACTGCAAGCGTCGTGGT
Organism: Olea europaea var. sylvestris; assembly: GCF_002742605.1. Lineage (NCBI taxonomy): Eukaryota > Viridiplantae > Streptophyta > Magnoliopsida > Lamiales > Oleaceae > Olea > Olea europaea. The sequence goes on from NW_019231007.1 coordinate 124,843, forward strand.
TTTATGTGCTTCCCATCAGTTTCATGGATTCTCCGTATGCTTATTAAAATCCATTTTGTTTTCTCCAAAGTTTCAATACCATTAATCGAATTGATTTCTTTAATCCTATAATTAATTCCCTATTGACTTATAGGGATACTGTGCTTTTTCTATTTCGTCTGGTGATATTCATAAATTCAGTAGCAGAAACCCACAAGGGATTATTCACTTATCTCCATGGGCCATAATGGCCATCAAGTCTCTGTCAAAGAGTTGAAATCTTGGAGCCTGCGCAAGCTCGGAGTTGAAGATAGAAAGCCGGCGAATTCTTTAGTACGTCATCATGCTTCTCGCTATCATATGTCTTTCTTGCTACTTTCTGATATCTTCATGAATATAATTAGATGCACTGTTTGCATAGTCTCAATACGTATGCATAAACACAAGTCTTCGTTTGATTCTTCAGAATGATTTTTGGGATAAAAATCAGAATATTGTCCACAGAAAACCAATTGGACAACCGAAAGTGTGAGATCCTAGTTCTGTGTATGTGGTTAAGATGATGATAAAAATAAGAATAAAGTGGCCTAGGGTGCTTTCGGGTTTAACATGCACATATGATGTTCCTTTTTCTATAAAGAAATTGCCTAATCTTGTCATTTCCAAGTGAAAAGCTACCTATGTTCATATAAATTTTGTTATTTGTACACTGATATTTGACATTGTAATTGACACTTGTATTGTTGTCAAGTGTCAATTGAAAAGAAAAACTATTTGAGATTTAAATTGTCCAATGGGATAATGTCATGTGACAAAGTGTAAATTAAAGTGTATACTATAGTGTACATGTAGCAATATTCATATTCATATTGCCTCCCTGAATTCTTTGCTCGAAGTGCAAAATAGAATATACCATGCTTATAAATATTCGGTACTTAGTAGTAGATAATATATTCAATTTATCGTAACAATGTATCAATGAGCATAGGTTTCTAATATTGAATTTCCTTTTTATGAACTTGAGAAGTAAATGAAAATTGAATGGAAACACAAAATCTACCACAAAAGATCGAAAAGAAAAGAGAGAAAAAATTTGTAAAGAGTACGACGAATGAAATTTTATTAATGGAATGTACATTAGACTTCGACTCAAAAGCTTGCAAAGTCTAGACTTCGTGATTCATTTTTTATAATTCGGGTTTTCTTCTATTCATTACTAGATCAACATGAAGAAAGAGAACACTGGAACGATAATGGTAGGAATTTGAATGGTCGCCACAAATTCCAATCCGAACACCACACGACAACAAGGTGTCATATGGACGCAAGCCACTCTCAAGCTTATTGCATGCTAGCAACAGTAACAGGCAAGAATGAACTAATCATGAGAGAAAAAACATGTACCAAAGACAATTCCAGCCATAACAATTATACGAGTATTTCATTAACACGTTCAATTTCAATGTGGCATTCGCAACTTCAACCGACTGGTAACACCTTGTTTCGAGCTCGAATGCAGGGTGATTTGGCATTGCATTCACAGTGTTTCCAGTCCGTGCTCGACAAACAAACTATTCACAAAAGATCGAAAAGCACAAGCAATCTATGCTAGTAAATTCAAACTAGGAATTTCAAACTAACAAAGTGTAGTCAAGGGGGCTAATGCAATATTATGCATGAGGAAAATAATGCCCTGGTTGAATCTGAAACATCGTGTTTTGAGATCCCAATAATGATTCATGCATACCACCTCTTTGCAAATGTTGAGCCTGCATTTTATGGCCATAAGAATTCAAGCCGTTGGAAGGAGAAAACATATTTCCTAGGCCTCCTCCTCCTGCTTGAAATCCATGCATGACTGCAACATTGGGTGATTGATTCCAGTGGAAAGGAAGTTTCTGCATTGCTGCAGAATTTAACTGCTGTGGAAGAATGGTAAACTGCTCAGGCGAAGGTGGATTTTTGTTCTCCGATGACAGGTTTTGATTCTCATTGAGATTAACCGTTGTTATATCGTGAATGCTTGCTCTTCTCTTATCTTTTCCTCCGGAGAGTTGCCTAATGAAGTACTTCTGAGCATGGCTAGCAACTTGTGTTGGTGTTCTAGTAATCACGAAATTGCGCGAGATATTTCTCCAATCCCCTTTTCCGTACTTTTTAAGCCCCATCAGAAACAACCTATGTAACAAATCATCCCAAATTAATGCCAAACACAATCGGAATTTCAAATAAGTTAACATCAATCATTAGAATAAGTCAATTATATCCAACTTCTAGTTGATTATCATGTAAAATGCTCTGTGTAGACTAATCTACACTACCAATATTTAAGTAGTATTCCAGCAATATCCGTTCAATTTAGATGCAAGAAAATGGAGTTCATTAGAGTATCAGAGATAGAAAACACACTTGTGCTCCTCTTCTGTCCATGGAACACCCTTCTTCCTTTCTTGTTCATTAGGCCTAGTTGAAGAGGATCTCTTCCCCCCGGAAACATAAGCATAGTCGAATCCATCAAATCCACGGCCACTCCCCCATTCGAGTGTAAAAGGCGACGTCGTGCTATATCCAGGAATTGGAATTAGCCCTGCCTCTATACTACTAACATCATCTTCCAACACCTTGTATTGCCTAAAAACATCCCATACAGTCTTCCCTGGAACCATTTCCGCGACTTTTTGCCATCTATCGGGCGTATCCTTATCGTGTAGTGCAAGAGCATTCTCAAAGGCCTTGTTTTCAGCAGGAGTCCATTTTGTGCTTCTGCTCTCCTC
>NW_019231007.1:134810-138239 GCF_002742605.1 Olea europaea var. sylvestris
TATATATATATATATATATATATATAACTAAAGCAACAACCAAAATTTAATATGCTATAATCTTTATTATATATGTTATAAAACGGCTTTTATTCAAAAAGACCTCCTACAAAGTACTTTTTAGAATAAGATATTTTGCTAGCTTTCTACAACATGGTTGTCGTTAAATTGTTAATTATGTGATTTGTATTAAAAGACGATGTTCCTTTAGGTTTGAAGGGGAGAAAAGATGTCTCAAATCATTATAGATATTGGCAAGAAATTAGGTAAAGAAAATCTATGCCCGTAGACTGCTTGTTACTTGGAAGACAAAACGGTCGAGTCTTCTTCGACAGTTAAATTTAGCGATACATTTTAATTGAAGATAGAGAAAACAAAATCAAGAGTTGGCATCACTTCTATCCCCAACTGTAGATGAAATACGAGATAAATGACATAATTACTCGTATGAAAGGTATATTTGAAAAGTTAAATTAGAAACGCGAGCAAATATTTTATACTCAAGTTTACAAAGACAACTGTTGTAGTTTTATTTTATTCTCCGAAATTGGCAATTGGCCCTTGATGGATGCAAGAGTCGGAGAGTGTTGGAAATGATGGGGACGAAAGAAAATGAATATGATAATAATTGCATTGGTTGGCAATTTGTTTCCATTAAAGGAAAGATTCCTATGGGGGTGTGGACCGGTTCGTTTATTCTCTTATTTCTAAGAGTCAAAACAGTGTGAGCATGTGATTGGTTCGAAACTCACTCCGGTAAACGTGTGCATCAACCTTCATGTGCGCGATCATACAACTTTCAATCACCCATTGGTTGGTTAATTATAGACTTAGCATCGTTAGGCTCGAATATAATTATGAATTAAACTAAGATAGTAAAATAAAGTTAAGTGTACACGGAAATGATCTCATAAATATCGATACTTAACTTATATTAAGTATCGGTGATATGACACACCATTTAATTAGTGATCAATCATGTTTGAACATATAGCATAATTCCAAATAGTATCAGAGTTCAAAAAATTTGGAATGAATAATTCTAACGAGTAATTATCTTTCGACTTTCAATCAAACACCAAGAAAAAAGCATTTAAATTACTTGAAAATAATAATAATAATAATTTGGACTATCATTACCGACGAAGTTAATGTTTTACATCGAAACTTCAAGATTTATACTGCCAAATACATTTATAAAAAATATTGTATCTCAGTAGGATTTTTTTGGAAGATAAATTAATTTAGAGGATGTGATCATTTGTCAAATATATTTATTCAAACATTGGTAGGTTAAACGGTCATATGTATCTATATTGTTGATGAGTATGGAATCATCACATTGGAGGACCCACTAATGATCATTAACGAGCTCAGGCCCAATTATGATCCGGGCCGGATACTTTTTGGAGATTCAACTACTATATTCCACTTTGCATTCGTCATGCTTACCCATTATGACAAGAATTAAAATAAATTGGTGAATGACAAGTGTAATGTTTGATACATATTCTTCAAGCCTCATTTTTTTAAAAAAAAACAAAATACATTCTTAAACAATATTTTGACACATTTTAATCACGTATTCTTTAATAAATAATATTACACGTAAATTATAAAATAATGTTACACGTAAATTCAAAATTTTTCCTTATTTTTTAACTACACATTACTCATCAATATACTATTCAAAAATGCATTCTTTTCAAAAGAATGGGCTTAAACAATTATTTTCAAATTCATTTTTAACGCACATTCTTCCAATAAAATAATTTTGCATGTGAGCTCATAACTTTTTCTTCTTTTTAAGCTACACATTCTCCAACAAAATCAATTTTCACAATATCTATTTTAAAACAATCTACATCAAACAAGCATATATAGGGTAATATGAAGCTCCATACGTACCACGAAAAGAAGAAGAAGAAGAAGAAGAAGAAATACATTGACAACTCTAGATATAGATTTTCTCATATTTATAAATACATAAGTGACAAACATGAGATCAACGATCATAAATGACTAGTAGTAAACAAATTTAAAATATTAACAATTTGTTCAATATGACGGACCAAATATATCACACATACAATCCATGATAAACAACTAAGTATAAGCAAAAGAATTAGGCTCCTTCTTTAGGCTTCATCACCTCTATTGTTTGGCGAATGAAAACCTTTTGGAATGTACAAACTTGAAGCTTTGGGCTCTCAACATTTGGGTAGATCATTAGGTGGTGGTAGGAGAGATTCATTGGGCCCATTACCATTATCCACTAAGAATGCCATCTTCAGTCCCCATGTAGTGTGCACTTCTAAATGGCAATGCATAAACCAGACTCCTAAACATTCAAAAAGCAGAATTAATTCTTCAAATGGAATAGAATAAGCTAGTGCATGTTAAAGCACTGGTGCCAAAATGGTAGGATTGGCAATCGGAGGGGCGGGCTCAGCGCCCATACCTACCCCGTTACCTATTTAAGGCAGGATGGGGCAAGGCGAGACGATTGTCCCATTTACATACCTCGGGGTGAAAAATTTTGCCCTGTACCCAAACGGATTATCCGATTAAACAGTAATCCCCACCCCATTCGGGGGAGAGGTAATGGTATCGAGTTTGAAGGGAGTTTTTGTCATCCCTACAAAATGGAAAGCCATTTATGTTTTGAGTGGCTTAACTCTAAAAAAGACTACAATTGGGCTGGACTGTAAATGTCCATCCATCTTGAGACAGGCTACGGGCCACAAAAAAAGTGGTAGATCGAAACAGGCCCTAATGATAGTTTTAGGTCAAAATGGATGGGTTGAGTTGGAACTTGCCACCGACAAGTAGGCCCAATTCAGAACCGTTGTAGGTTTGAATCACACGTCTATTTATCTTATTTGGCAGCTCAACCTGTAAACCGACTCGAAGTGAGTCAGATTGGTTCGACTAGATTTTCAAAAGAATAGGTCATCTCAAACTTAAACGGCCCAGCCTATTTTCACACACACTTCGAAAAAAATAAAATATTAGAGGCCTTGAAATTTTCATTTCTAATTTCCAAGCATTCAAATTTAAGCATTTTATCCTTTGTTTCACAGCTATTATTTGAACTCTTTTTTCTATGTACTCATTTTTAATCATACATTCGCATAATAAAATATTCCGTTGTTAAACTTAAAATATTTTTCTACTTTTTAATCACATATTCTTTCAAAAATCAGTATTCAAAACATTGCTATTTCCAAATAATGATTGGGCTTACTATGTGCACCAAAAAAAGAAAAGTGTGGAGAATGTTACTGGAACTGCTAAAATACCTGGATTGTCAGCAGTGAATCTGATAGCCACCCACCCTCCAGAGGGTACTTGTACTGTATTCCTCTCCACAGGATCAACGAGGTTGAATTTCTTGGAATCTTCGTCAGGGTTGAAATTTCCTGAACC
>NW_019231007.1:140417-148542 GCF_002742605.1 Olea europaea var. sylvestris
CTTTTTATATTTAGAATTTGTCTATTTACTCTTAAGGAACAAGAATTCTGAAAAGTTTCTAAAATTTGGCAAGATTTTAACCGGTAAATTAATAATGTGATCATTGGAGTTTAGTCGACCACCATATCTTATATGTTTTCAATGGTCAAGATTACTTTTGGCATGCTCTTTTATAGTTATATACCGGAATTTGAGCTAAGGACATAAAGTAGAATACACACTAAAAATTCAACCATCGATAAATATTTTGGATCAGAGAAATGAGAATTTTGCTAGATTTGCCATCGTAGATAGAATTATTCAAGGGCAAAAAAAGAAAAAAAAAAAAAAGACAAATGCGAAAAATAGAATGCTTTTCTAGTATGTTAACTGTCTACAAGATGCCACGATGTTAAACTAGACAACGTTGACTTGGATTAAAAAAACAAATTTAAAATATAATCTATGCACTATAATTAATATTACGTATCAAAAAAGTCTTCGACTCTAACGAAAACTGTAAAATCAAAATAAATAGTATATACTTACATTGAACTTGTAACGACGAATCCCACATTCCACCATTGCCGTCGGCCACAATAAACAAGTTACTAGCAGCAACATCCGAACCCATGCGCCCATCTTCCTCTCTCTCAAATATGTTTCCTTATTGTCACTTTTTCAATGTAATATAATGACCTTTTAAAGGAGTAGCTCCATTTTGGGTCGTTCAAATAATAAATATATCTGTTTTGGTGAACAAAAGATACTTACCAAAGAAGATGCACGTGCGAAAATGACCCAAAACTCACTTAGTACAGACCATATAATTACACAATATTTAAAAGTATGCACTTGTATGAAAAAGTTACTAAAAAGTTGAGGTAAAAGTCAACAAATAATTTTAATCAAACATATTCGAATGGTGATTGGGGAAGAGCCCTATTTGAAATTCCGATTCAAGTTATAGTACTTCTTCAGAGCTTATGTCGTTGAAAGAAAGCAAAGATATAAAATCAGAAGCGTATTTAAGTCAATCTACTGGAATCATCATAGCGGTCGTTGCTTTTGGTAATCTTGCTTTTTGGCCGACTCCTCTTCACTTTCTTACAAATTAGAAGGAATAAAGAAGAAGTCTCTCATCTGAGAAACCAAGCCAAACCTTTTCAGTCGAATTATCTATGTACCAAACTCCACGGAGTAGTAATTACTTTCCAAAGGCAAAACACAAAATAGAAAGAGAAGCAATTTAGAAGCAGTTTGTCAAGATCAACTTTTTAACCACATGTTTCATTAACTTTTATCAAAATTTACTAAAACTATTATAAAAAAAAAAAAAAAAAAAAAAAAAAAAAATCGTCAAACAACCCCAAAGTTTGGTTTACATGATTGAAATTTGAAAGGGTTAAATAATAGAATGTACAAAATAAGTTTTTTTTTTTCAATATTATATTTACAGTTTGATTACAAGCCATTAATTGAAATTACACGCTAAATTCGGTCCAATCTACTTAAACTTGGATTAAGTCAATACTTAATTAGGTTGGTCCAACTACAGTTGTTTTATTAATGCAAATCCTTGGCAAACAAGTCCTTTGCAGAATCTTTTTATTTATGCTAAAATAAAAAAAAAGGTCAATTTAAAAGCTTATATATTTAAAAAGTACTCGTTTTTAATTAATTCATTTTGTTTCCAAATAAACCATTTAAATTAATTAAACTTGGGAGAATTGCTTTTAACAGTAAGTTCACCACTGGATGACACAATTATAATCACAAATATGAATTTAATATGGTCGATAGTAGTTGCTAATAATGAAATTACAGTAAATATTTTAATAAATCTATCTATAAAAACGGTGAAAAATATTTGTATAGTCTGTTCAAATTTAATAAGAATAAAATTTTATTTTATTTTATTTTTATTTAGGCTGAAAAATATCTTAAAGTAATTAATTGCAAAACGAAAGCAAAGTCTTGTCTGACCATAAATAAATAGAAGAAAGCATTTTAGTCCGAAGAACAAGAAATTACGTGTAAGTTAATCACAGGCCAATGGATTGTTAAATGGATGAAAACAATATTTAGAAAAAATTAAAAAATAAAGTTTCAGTGAGCTGTCTTATGTCTGGAATTTATACTTCGAGAAGGTGGAGGGTGAAGCTGAATTGCCGAGTGGGACAAAAAAATGGATTCAGTTGGCAGATGCCTTTCAATTTTCATGGATTCTTAAAGAGTTTTCTGTCCGAAACGACAAGAAAATATAAGTAGTGGCTAACAGCTCATTTTTCAGTTTGAGAGGCAATAGAAATTAGTTGCTTAAGAATAGCTTGTTAAGGGCCTGTCTGTTTCCGCCTTTACCCTGATTTTGAGTGTTTTTCTGCTCGTTGCCTGTCGTATTTTGTTAACTTCCTTCTCACACTTCTCTTTGACAACGATTCAAAAACGTGCTATTAATTTTGACAAAAAGCTTTGCCAGACAAGTGCTAAGTGTTTGTTTGGAAATTGTGATAGCTTAAAAGTTGTTAAAAAGTTGGAAATTGAATGAACCAACCTTGATGACACTCCTCTTGAATGGAATAAAAACACGAAGTTTTGAATAGCTTGGACATAATTTTGCTTAGAAATAGTTTGGATAGAATATTGGAGAGGAGAATATGGAAATCAATATAATTGAATGGGTGGTTATATTGATACTGTACCACATTTTCTTTTTCTTTCTTTCTTTCCTTTTTTTTTTCACCACTTTTTAATTGCATTAAATGCTCTCAAACTTTTTTACTATAAAACTTATATCTCTACCTTTTTCCCTGTTGCATTCTTATCTATAATTTTCTTATTAATTAAAACATCTGGTCCGTGTGTTAGTTACTATCCAAATATCCTACTCGCGTGCTTTAAAATGAGAACATTATGTCACACTTTTATATTTGTTATATTTTCCTTATATTATAAATAAAATGACAAATAATTCTTTTTATGCAATTTCAATGATTTTCTTTCTCCTTTTTTTTGTTTTTTGGAGAGAAATCATCACCTAGGACAAGATGTGATAATTAGTGGATATATGATAATAAGATTATGACCAAAAACAATTATGGACATAATTACAATAAATAGCAAAGGTTGGGGGACCTTTAGTATAATTAAAAGTAGTGTAACTAATAAAAAAATTATGATGTCGATATAATTACCACAATTGAATTGATTTGGGATGATTAAAATGGAATTAAATGGTTTCTAAATATTTATAATTATGTCAATTATGAACGATTGCATCTTTCGGCATAGATTCGTTTGGACCATTAGATCACACAATTTCAGATGGAAATATGATATATATGGTGGTCGATGTCGCGACATATCAAAATGTTATGACTCTTTATTATGCAACTTTGCACTTGAAGAGTCATATCCAATCATTATGCTTATTGAAGTTTCAATTTACACATTAAATATAAAATAACTCGTAAATTTCAACAATCCCCCACATGAATAACAGAAATTGACCCGATCCAAGGAAGACTACGAAGAAGTACCATAGATAACGTATCAAGATAGGTAATTTTCACTTTGAGCTTTACTTAAAATCTACGACTCACTTAGCTAACTAGTAAACACAACATTTTGAATTGAGTTCATGATCTGGCACCCGGAAAATGGTCTATTTTATGTCTTGAAATGTCAGTTATATCATTTTTTATTTATAAAAATTGTACATGCTATTTAATGGACGCGCCCCTTTTAAGGCAACTCTTGACGTAGAATCATTGGAAGATAGAGAGAGAGAAAAAGGTTAATCATTCGACGCCACATCAATGTTGGTACAAATTTTGTCAATATTTTTCTACACTCATGATTTTTTTCTTCAAGAAAAGAGTCATTTAGATGCACAAGTTTTGAAACAAATCTTAAAAGCTTTCAAAAGAAGAGTCATTTCGTGAAATAGTTTCAATAGTCTTGTTTAGTCGAACACAAGATAGTTGAAGATGTCTTCCCTCTTTTGATGTAACTATCAAAATATTATATGTACATTCTATAATAACAACTCGTTTTTAGAATTTACAATTTTAACTATTCGAGAAACATGTCTTTGGTTCATGTTTAAAGATTATTTATTAGAGTTTTGCTATTTTACCAGGGCAGAACCCTTAAAGACACTCACACCAGGTGGTCCGCATGGGACACACCAATATAAAAATTACCCAAAAAACCCATCGACGCCCCTGTTCTGAGTATTCTGTAGGGGTTCCTATAACTCAAGCTCAACTCTATTTATTAATACTTAAATCAATTTTTTTTTTACGAGTTTCGATAGCTCCAAAATTACTACTCACTTATCCATAATTTATTTTTGTATATTTAATATTTAGCCCTTGTTTGAGCCACATTATATTCCTAGCCCTTGTTTGTTTTCCATTATTTCTTCATTAAAATGAAATATATGATCGTTATCCATCACATCAAATCACCAAATTTGAATTTCGATCTCTTGTGTGGGACCCATAACAACTATAATTTTCATTTTCATTCTATGTTAGAAAAAAAAAATTTGATTAAAACAACTTTTTGCTAGTTAAGATTTTTTTTATGGTAAAATTACATCTTTGTTTAAATTTCCATAAAACAATATTATACATAAATTAAAAAAATTTCATTCTTTTTAACCAAATTTTCTAAAAAATCATTATTCCAAAACATATTTTTACTATAAACTAAATTTTAATGGAACCCAAAACGGGGGTTAAAACTCTTTTGACTAAAATCAATTCGTAGAACTCATTTGATCAATATGTTGATCAAATGACTTCAATTCTGGTATAATATTTAGTGGAAACTTATTTTTAATCACACGTTTTGTAGAACTCATAATTATTATTATCATTTTATTTACATATTTTGTCAAATTTTATCAAAATTTGCTATATAGTTGATTTTTAGCTAAACCAAGCATTGTATTTCAAGTTTCTCTAAGCTAAACAAAATTCACATTAAATTGACATTTTTTTTCTATTTTCTAGCTTTTTTGTATTTCGATGAATTATATTCTCACATAATTTAATTTAAGAGGTGGTAGTGACTTCACCTTATATTCCATTCCTTGGATCTTGGAAGGTATATGCATCCGTCTTGATCAAATTAATTTTCCAGCTTAAAAAAATTCAATAATGCACACAAGTGGATCATTAGGTAGATAGTCTACTTTCCCATAGCTGTGGGCAAAAGCTGTATTTGCATTATACCAAAGTATAGCCTATGATATTTCGAAAATACATTAAATACTTTAAAATAGACTGAATTTATAATAAATCTATAAAAAATCGTTGTATTGTTAATAGTGGTGTGAAATTGTTTTTTGCTTTATTTATTACCTATGAACAAATAATATATAGCATTTCAAAATGGAAAAATAACTTTAAAAAAAAATCTTAAATAGCAAATCAAAAGTTTCTACGTAGATTAGACACGAAGACATTGAGATGCCCCAATCATTAATCCCGGATTCATTGTAGCTGTTATGGGTTCAAAATATTACCTCTCATGTCAAATTTGGTTCTCTATTATGTTCATTATTTTGACCATGAACGCTATTGAGTTCAGTGAATATGTTACATTCTTCGCCTATGTAAAATTTTCATAGAATCGACCTAGTTATCCTCTGACATAGATGACGTTTTATAAAGTGTACCATACAATAACTCACTCATACTATTACAAGATATAATTGTCATTAAATCCAAAGTTTATACTTAGCAAACTTGTTAGATAGCACTTATTTGCATCATAAATTAGGAAGGAGTTAATCTTCTAAGTACTTTCCATAGAGTCATTCCCTTCTAAATTTCCTATAGAAGTTAATCGGTGGGATCTACATTCATTTTCATTAAGTTGATTTATTAAATTTAGACTTTAAACTCATTTCACTCAGAGCTTCTATTCGTTGTCCAGAAAACCCATTGGTGAAAGGATGTGCTAGTTTTTCTCATGTCTTAACAAAATAAATCGCATTGTTCCATTTAAGAGCAAATGTTGAATGATATTAAATCATAAGATATTTGTGTCTTTGACATACTGTCATGTATTAATTTTTCTACCGTAGCTACTGTTGCTTGATCAAACTATAAATAAAAAAATCTCTACCCCGACAACTCCAAGATAGATCCTAATAAAAGTTGAAAATGCAAACAACACTACTATCCTACAATTTAATATTCTTCACTTAAAAAAAAAAAAATAATAATAATAATTTACTTTGCAACTCTATGTTAGTACTGTAGGGAAAAATTGGAGAATCAGAATAAATCAACCAAAACCGAAGGCCCGTGTTTACACGGTTTTCTTAAATCGAATTCGCCGCCTCACCGGGGTGCAAGAGGTGTTAATCGATGTTCGATTCCCAGGATAAAATCGGTTGACGGTTCACGCTGCACAACGTTACCGACCTACGAACTAGCTGTGTCTATCTCTCAAAGAACTTTAGCAAAGAAAAGAAAAAAAAACAAAAAAAAAACCGCGGCTGCTGGAAATGGAGGAGGAAACTGAACTTTTTTTCTTTGTTGTGTTTTCTTTTTGTTGTATTTCTAGCCAAGAGTGATCCTCTATTTATACCAATATAGGAGGAGCTTGCTCATAAATACATTGAATAGGGAGTTACAACATGGATGAATGAACCGACATATTTCAAATGGAAAGAAACTGATGTTTTCATATGCATTCAACATGTATTCAAAATGATGAAACTGACAGCATTCAACATGCATTCAAATTGATAAAACTAATGTAGTGAACATTCAAAACGTAACTAACTTTTCATTCCTCATTCAAAATATTCTAACAGTTCCCCACATGAATGAAAAAATTTGAAAATAGAGACTCAAGAGAGAAAGAGAGTAAAACGAATCAATCCTGCATAGGATAGGTAGCATTTAGCTTTGAACCTTCCCTCGTGAAAATCTATCGAGTATTACCAGCAAACCAGTGGATCTGATACCTTGAACTGTTTCGCCATTTGTGTAAATCAAGACAATAGACCTCACACAGGACCATTCTAGACACAGCATAGTTCTCAATGTTGTGTTCGTTTTGGTCATGAACACGTCGCCTGATTCTGCAAGTGTTTGTTCAAGGATGTAGCCTTCCCAACCCTTATAGAAGCGGCCCCACTTCACACTCACATAGGTGACCTCTTAACTCAGTCTTTCACAACAACGGTTAATGGTCATTAAAAGCATAGCTTAACCTGCATCTTCCAATCACTGTGAGCACCATAGGAATGAGCAGAAGGAGAACCTTCTCAGTGATTCACACAGATATACATGATTTAGTTGTCCCTTTGAACCTAGATCCTGGGATCTCCATTCAGCTAGGTTGGGTTTCCACCATGATATCTTTCAACGTCATAGGCTGCAAGCCCATTCCCTTCGATGCTTTTTCAACTAGCTCTCGAGTTATCCCTTTTGTTAGTGGATCCGCAATATTATCCTTTGACTTCACGTAGTCCAGAGTGATAATACCTTGTGAGAGTAGTTGTCGAATGGTATTATGTCGTCTTCGAATATGTCGAGACTTACCATTATACATATTGCTCTGTGCCCTACCAATTGCTGATTGATTATCGCAATAAACACAAATTGCAGGCACAGGCTTTGACCATCTTGGAATATCCTCAACAAACTGGCGAAGCCACTCTGCTTCTTTAGTTGCTTTGTCCAAAGCGATGAACTCTAATTCCATTGTAGATCTTGCGATGCAAGTTTGTTTGAACGATTTCCAAGAGAAACTGCACTACCAAGAGTGAAGACATATCCACTAGTAGACTTGGAATCTGACATATCTGATATCCAATTTGCATCGGCATACCCTTCAATTACTGCAGGGTATATAGAATAGTGCAGTCCAAAATCACAAGTGTACCTTAAATAATGTAACACCCTGAAAATGGCTTTCCAGTGGATAGCACCTGGGTTACTCGTGTAGCGACTCAATCTGCTAACTAAGTATGCTATATTCGGTCTCGTACGAGTCATTAAATACATTAAATTCCCAATTATCCGAGAATATTGTAACTGTGACACACCATCACCAGTGTTCTTGGATAAGTGGAGACTCAAATCCACTGGGGTCCTGGCCACAGTAGTATCTGACT
>NW_019231007.1:153706-164961 GCF_002742605.1 Olea europaea var. sylvestris
CATCCAAAATTCCTCGATTCATAGTACCTCATCCGTTCAAAATGACAATCAAAACTATGATAACCCAAAGAATTCCAAAACATTCCAAAGATTTCTCATCTTCATATCTCTGTCCTTTTTACTCCAAATTTTGAGTATCAGTTCCAATATCTTTTCTCTACAATTCAAAGATTATAGTATTTTGAGTCAAATATAAAACAAGATAGGAGTCTTACCATGATAGACATGATTTTAGTATGTATTAGTTGTCGAATTACCAATATGTAACATATTTTAGTACACAATACAATTTCACAAAACTTGACAAAATATATACAGGTGTTATATATGCAACCACTGCAACCACTAATTATTCAAGATTCAAATAAGAACATACCATGATTCGCAACATTCCATCTTTCATAAATTACATAATATTACTTTAGAGATGCCATAATTGCTATAGAATATAAAATATGATACGAAAATAAGCAGTATATTATATGTACGTAAGAATAGTATATTAAAAAATGTTAAGACATTAGAAGTTATATTATAGCAACACATCATCTTACGATATATTGCCTTACATTTTGAAATAAAAATTAACATAAGACTATAAATTGCCAAACATGAATTTTCATTATTTAGTAATATGAAGTGATTGGAAATAGAAATTTCATGGAAATATAAATTTCAAAATAATAAAAAAGGATTTTGGAATTATACCTCCAAATACATACACATGGACATTATTTAATAATCCAATTGTTTCTATAATATAAATCCCTACATTTTAGGAGCTATTTAATGCCTTGGAGGTAAATACTATCTTGATTGCAATCGGTTACCTATATTCATGTTAATTGGGCTATTTAGTAATTTTGAAAGTTTATGTTACATGATGTAGTATTTCAGGAATAAAAAATGGGTGTTGGTGTTTTTGGAATTATCTTTCTATATTGAGCTATGTGTGAAATTTTCGATTTTAGATTGAGATATATTTGATAGTCTAGATCACATCCTATTAAAAAGGTCGCGAATCTTTATTATGTTCCAATAGTACGTGTGTGACGTTAGCAATCTTTACAATTTTTTTAAACGGATAGGGTAATTAGCACAAAACATCCCTACCTTTCGATATTTTTGTGGAAAACGTCCATACCTTTCATTTTTTGATGGATTACACCCCCACCTTTACATTTTTTTTGCGGAAAACGTCCTTCTGTCAACTCTCCGTTAAAATGCTCCGTTAAATCAAAAGGTAATTAGCACAAAAGGTCTCTACCTTTCAATGTTATTGTGTAAAACGTCCATATCTTTCATTTTTAGCATAATTAGCACAAAAGCCCCTACCTTTCAATATTATTGTGAAAAATGCCCCTACCTATCGTTTTTAGCATTTTCACCCCTACATTTCATCTTTCATTGCGCAAAAGGTAATTCTCATCCATTTTTCCAATAAAATGACGATTTTACCTTCCTATTGAAATAAAACAAAAAGAAAAGAAAAAAATAATTAATTAATTGCAATCATAGTTCTAAATCTTTCAAAACATTACAGATAAATTCTAAATTATCCACTACCGCCACTTTTACATCCCCACCAAGTCACCACCTATAGATCCATATAGCACCACCTTTCAGCCACAGCACCTATCGGACTGCACCATCACCAGACTCACTTCACTCTCCCCAATATCCTCTTTCATAGTATTGGTCACCAATCTGTCTGAAACAACCACATTTACGGTGGTGGAGTCCGTTGGACATGGTGGCCGAAACGTGGTATTATGTGGATTTATAGTTGGCAGCTTGATAGGTTGTGAAAGTGGTGGTGGTTGAGAATTTATGATTTCTTTGTAATTTTTTAAAATTTAAGGACTATGATTGTAGTTGGTAATTCATCTTTTCTTTTTGTTTTATTTGAATGGGGGGAATCGTCATTTTATTAAAAAAAATGGATGAGAATGACCTTTTTTGCAATGAAAGGTGAAAGGTGGGGGCGAAAATGCTAAAAAAATGAAAGATAGGGACGTTTTACAAAATAACATTGAAAGGTAGGGACCTTTTGTGCTAATTATGCCAAAAAATGAAATATAAGAACGTTTTGCATAATAATATTGAAAAGTATGGACCTTTTGTGCTAATTACCTTTTGATTTAACGGAGCATTTTAACGGGAAGTTAACGGAATGACGTTTTGCACAAAAAAAGGTAAAGGTGAGGGTGTAATCCGGCAAAAAATGAAAGGTATAAATGTTTTCCACAAAAAACATCGAAAGGTAGGAACGTTTTGTGCTAATTACCCAAACGGCTATTAACAATGCGTGCAAATGGAAATGAAATATAAGTATGGTGACTTGAATGGGATAAAGGAAAAGCTTGGTGACTTAAGTGAGTCCCCGCCATTGCCACCAACTTGGGGATCATTTTTTCATTTGTTCATTAACCTTTAAATAAAATTTTAGTTTTCTCAAGAATTTTCTTTAATGGTTCGTAGACGATTCCAAGATGCTAAAACAGGTAATTCATTCTACTACAATTTCGTAATCTAGAAAATAATCCCAATTCCCATATGACATTATATTTTTATTTTTGCGATTTAATAGTGCCGCTGTTACATCTCTTCTTCCAAAATTTAGTTAAATAATTTCAGGTTATTACATGTGTAATTTATAGTAATCTTTTTATAGTTTCCTGAAGTTTCTTATCATTTATTGTTTGCCGCCTTTGAAATGTTCGACAAAATGCTTCAGGTGAGATATATGTGTAAACAGTCCAGTAATTCTGTAATTCTGCTGATATTTTTTTAAAGGAATATCAATGTTGAATTCATTTAATGCCGAGAAATTCCTGAAGAAAGTCGGTTTAGGAAAAGAAGACCATCATTTCTGGAAGCAAGTGGGAAAGGCACTGCTATGCACATATACACTTTTTGGCATAGCGTGGCTTTATAATGAAACTTCACCACTGGGTTGGTGGACTCTTAAACCGAGACCTAAGGAAGAGAAAGAGCTGGCTCATTTGTACGAGCGCCGAAAGTTCCCTTACCCAGGCGACGAGGAGGCCATGAAGGATTTTATTGCTAAAGGTGGTATGATTGGAACAACCATTGGGCCAAAAGGGGTCATTGAAACAGATAAAGATTCGTATAATTATCAGAAGGCATTGCAAGACAAGAAGTTTGATCAAGAGGCTTTGAAGCTATGGTTGAGGATGAGAAATGAGGTTATTTCTGAACTTCAAGATAAAGGGTTTGATGTTGAATGAAAGCTTTTAGTAAAGAACTACTGCTTTTATATGTCTAGTATTTAACTCTCATGAAGATTGTGTTTTTGTGGGATGAGACTTGTTAATGCTTTGTGTTTTCTGTATATTGGATTTCCTTTTTTGTTTATAGCTGAGTGGAATAAAACTATAGCTGAGTGTATACATCAATCATCCCAGGATGGTCTGTATGTTCACTACTTCACTAATTGTTTGTGAAAAATTACTTTGACTTTCATTGATGAATGGTATAGCCTATAATTAGTGTTGGTTGTGAATTTCTCCAAAGCCCGACTAACCACCTCTCAACTACTAGTGATATGCAAATGTTTTTCCATATGTTTGGATTTCTAGGCGAGACATTTGGTTCCTAGGCTTGTACCATAATCCCAATTCCTGGCAATACAATGAATGAGAGTCCAACTACATTGTATTACCATAATCCACCATAATCCACGTTGTGTATTTGAAAGAGGTTGACATCTTTGCTTCTCTCATGTATATGCCAAGCGCCTTTTAACCTTCTTAATGGAACCATTTCTAATTCTACGAAGAATTTCTTCATCCAAATTCATTTCTTTGCTACTTCAACAACACTATAGTATTTGACTATGTTGTTCGGGGGAATTTATGGTTATCTCCTATTCGACCACTTGCAAAATTGATCTTGCCACCATTGAACTGAAATATAAACTCTATATGGTCTTTCTATCATCGACATGTGATTGAAAACTCGAGCTTGAATTCCTTCATTTTCATAGTCCTATTGCATATATTTATTAGTCTTTGTCATGTACTTGAGGAAGGTATTGTTTGCATTAAGCTCATATTTGAGGAAAAAATAAACTTTGGAATAGTGAATTTTTAGCAATTGTGGTATTAAAAAATAAGGAAGACTTTTGGATTTACGTGTTGAATTATTTTATTAGCGAATGTATGACCGAGAATGAATTTTTCAAAAAATGGAGCCCAAACAGGGGCTTAATACCGTATATGGACTGGACTAATATATGCCAGTAACATAACACACAAGCTATTTAAAGCCAATCTTGTTTTTTCTGCTAATACTAGGAATTCTTTTTCTGCTTCTCTTTTGAATTGACATAAACTAGTGATCTTCCTCTATAGTACAGTGAAAGGGACGCAACTGCTAAGAAGATAGGAAGTGTTAAATTAACTACTTGATCTGAAAGTTTAAATAGTTAACGACGATCACGAGCATTTATTTAAAAAATTTCTTGAACATGAACCTCACGTGCAGACGATATTAATTTATCAAATATCTGACGTGTAAAATATTAAAGTCGATGGTAATAACGCATAACTATGCATAAGTTTAATAGTTTTCGATCATATTCTTTCCAAAGGCCAATGCCAAGAAAGAAAAAGACAAGTTTATGAAGATGAAGTTTTAAGCTTTCGTCAATGTCTCCTGTAGTGGTTTGTATAGCACGGTGTTAGATATAATTGGCTCTAATTTCCTTCAATGTTTACACAGATGGGATGTTTAATTGGCAGTTACCACAAGTTTAAGTTCACAAAATTAGCTGTATTATGGTGAATATTGTAAAAAATTTCTGTTCCTTTCGCATAGAGACTAAACAAATATGTTATTTGATACCGATTACGAAAAAAATAATGCATTTCGTTTAATTCTTAGTATATATATCCTACCTGCTACCACTTCTATCTTTATAAAAAAAAAAAAAAAAAAGGGAAAAATAAAAAAAAAATTGATGGGGGGGGGGGGGGTTGAACCCCAACCTTGAGGGCCCCCACCGCCTCGCCCCTAGAGCTTTGTGAAAAAGGTAAATCGCAGGATGTGCCCCCAACAGGCCAAGAAATAAGAGTTGTCTGTACACTGCGCATACAAAGAGTCTAATTTCATGTCTCATGAATCAAACTCCCACACTGCAACTGCCAGCAAAATGTTAGATAATCTCACTCTTATCCTTTGCACCATTAGACTATGCCCAGAAGGGCCTAATTTCTTCTATCTAATGCATACAAGATGTTGTTTGAAGTACTTGCATACCATGAACTTTTGGCTAAAGGGTCAGAAAATAATTGTAGATGATGTTAAAATATCTGCCTGCCTCCACTTGAAACCCTCATTTTCATACCCCCAAACTCCAGCTCACTAGCACGTGAACTAATGAATTTTGGCCCAAATAATTTTGTGTGTTTGAGCTTCTTGTTTATACTACCTTTTTGGACCCATCTTAAGGATATTTTAAGCATTGTCACTATTATTCATGCTAATATGTATGGTCAATGGAGGTATGTGTTATTTAAAATTTCAAATAAGGGAGATTTGTGTAATTTAAAAAAAAAAAAAAAAATTTTTTTACTGAAATTGTCATAAATCTTAAGGGATGTATGCGTTATTCACAACTTAAAATAAGGGAGTTTTGTGCAATATTTGAAAAGGGATAGGATGTCTATGAAATTGTCATAAACCTCAGGAAGGTCATCGTAATTTTTCCTAAACTTTCCCTATATATTTAGCACGTGATGATACCTCATAGTTCAAAAGTCTTTCTACAGTTGACAAATGTGCAAGTTCTTGAGTCACTGTAGAAACATAGATAGGGTTAATGATTGAATGAACGATGGAATTTTGCAACACTTTTGGTACACATTCAGGGCGGATCTAGGGACAGGTCGGGCTGTGCTAGAGCCCGTCCCTCCACCCCAAATGTTAATTAAAAATAAAGATTTAAGTAAAAAAAAAAAAAATTATGTGTGATTTTTTTTTTTTTTGCGTGTCAACCCGTATTGAATAATTTCCCTGATCCGCCACTGTAACATGTTTACTTGCATATCAAGTACACAACTGATTAATGTAAGTGTGGCAGCTTGGCACCCCTTTATCCCGATAATTTTGCATGTTTAAATTATGAAATGGAGTTTGAATTGCGTATGAAAAAGATGATCAAGAAATGAAAAAAATCGAAAAGAAATGAGGAGATGGATCGGTGTGAGATTTGGGACTTGGCCAATGATTTGGTAAGCACATACTAGTTGGTCATGAGGGTAGATACGAGCAACATGAAGAGAACTAGTGCAAACCATTTTTCTTTTTCTTTTTCTTTTTTTCTTTTTTTTATTTTTTTTGGTTGGCACAACATCGTAGTTGAGATTCTGATTAACACAAAACTGTCCACAGCCAATAGAATTAGGGAATTTTCTAATGATTTATTTCCCCCAAGAAAAACATATAAGCTCATATAGAAGTGCATTCATCATGAAAATTTCTATTTTCTATTTTATTTTTATTTTTTGGTGCAAATTCAACATCCAAATATGCCACCAAGGTAAGCGGCCGGGAAGGCCTGAAAAGGCGATCAATTGCAGTAGCATGCATGCTTGAGATATCGAGTTTCACTAAGAGTGCATGAAATCAGTGGTGGAATCGGAATTTTCGCATAACAGAGTGACGAATAAATGTATTATACATAAGTCGAAAATATTCAAAATTTCTACATATAGCTCTATAAAAAATTCAAAATATTGGTTGACCCCTAGCTCTCCTATTGCATGTATTGATCCATCTTGTTGATATTGCACAAGAAGTTCAAATTTTTCGGTCGATCCCCACTTTTAACAAACTTTTGAATCCAAATTCAATTTGAGAACTCTTGAACTTGAGAAATTGACATTTGATTGATACCATAAACTTATTAACTTGGGACTTTAATCCCCTATAAATACTGCCATTTCTCACACTTTCCACAGCAAAATTTTGAATATGCTACCAAACATGTTGCTTCGATCATTTCGAACCGAGTGTTCAAGGTAGTATATAAGCTAAATTATTTATTTATCTCGCATAGTTTGTTAATTGGACGTGCTACATGGGACAAATCATATGTTCGATCCCTGACCTTATAAGATTTTGGAGGATATACATATATGCAACATGTTGAATATGTATATTAGATGAATGACTCGTTTGGCAAGACTCCTGTTTTTAATTATGTTTTTTTGTAGAAAGACTTTCTAAAAAAATTACTTTATGTCAACTTATTTTTCTAATCAAATAAAACATTGAAAAATTATCTTAATATATTCAAAAGCGAGAAGCAACTTTTTTTTTTTTTTTTTGGTATAATTATATATTAGCTTTTCGAGTTACAGGGAAAAGAAAAGTGGCAACTTCAATGAGGAAGCAGAAGCTAACCGGCATCTGCCTTACTCCTCGCCATTTTACAGAAATCCACTCAACAAGAATGCTAAATTCAATTCTCTTTGCGATCGCAAGACAGGTAAGGGATCTGGACCGCCGGATATTCACATTTTTAAATAATTACTTATTTACAAGTAACTTATAAGCTATTTCTTAGAAGGTTGCGAAACAAATAAAGGACCATGCTTGTCCTAGTGTACAACTATCAAAGTCCACAAAGTAAAGGGGATGTTGGTATTTGTGCTCGCATTAAATTTCCAAGAAAATAGTCATCACGAACGAGTTGACCCGATCAGAACTAATGTTGTCTCACTCACTTCATTCTCTACTGTTTATATTTAGGGGAACTTTTAAGGATGTTCAATTTTAAGGGTATCTCCACTCATTTAAGCCCCTGTTTGGCTCCATTACGGGGAAAATTTAATGTATAGAATAGTGTTTTTTGAAAAATGAGTGATTGAAAAAGAAAGAAAAATTTTCGATTTACGTGTAATATTATTTTATGGAAGATTGTGTGGTTGAAAATAGGAGAAAGAAAAATAGAATGTAATGTAATGAAAATCAAACAGGGGCTTAAATTTAGTGTCAACTTGTCTATTATGCCCTTAATGAAAAGTTACATTTTGAAATGATATTCTTAACATTTTAAGAGTCCGTTTGGTGCACATTTTTTAGATGAAAATGCATTTTCAACATCATATCGCGGGTCCCCCATTAGAGTGTAGAAGTCAAAAATTGTGTGCTGATGTGACGGAAAAAATACATTTTTGGCTCCAAAAATGAGTACCAAACAGGGGCTAAATGTCGTTCTCGACATTTGATTTTTTTATTAATTTGTCACGAATTTTGAGAAGTGGCTTCCATGAGAAGCCACATTAAGATAATGTTTTTCGATATTTGAACACCGTTTCATTTATTTAAAATGACATTTTATTTTGAACATGATATTTCTCTATATTTAAAAATATCGTTCTCGATATTTCTAAATCAATGAAAACATAGTATTTATTGTGATTTGACGTGTATACTTTTTGAAATAAATATGACAAGTTATGTGTCAAAATTTTATTGGCCAATAGCAATATTATAAAAATGTCTATTTTTTTTGTTTTAGTGTAGAATTATAAATTGTTAATAAGGATATTTTGCTCTAAATTCTTTCAAATTTGACATCTTTACAAATAACTAAATAAAAATTGACATGAAATTTCCTCTTATATTTAGAGGCCGTTTGGTGCACATTTTTTAGATGAAAATGTATTTTAAACATCATATCGCGAGTCCTCCATTAGAGTGTAGAAGTCAAAAATTGTGTGCTGATGTGACGGAAAAAATGCATTTTTGGCTCCAAAAATGCGTACCAAACAGGGGCTTATTACTGGATAATTACACTTGCTGCCAAAACTCAACTGTTATTTTACAGAAACAGAGGCTGCATCAAGAGAATGGCTACCAAGGTATCAAATTTCTCGGATCTGATCCAACGAGTCACTGCGTCTTGTCTGCTCCACCCACTGGCGGGCAACCGCCCGGATGATATCTCCGTCCAAAGGAGCGGCTCAGATTCGGATTCCGAAGAAGAAAGGTACGAAACCAAACAAGAACAAGATGGGTTCGATGAGGAAGAGGAGTCTAAAGATTGGGAAGCGGCGAACAAGGATGAACCCAGTAACGAGAGAATACTGGAGATGGAAATGCTGATGGGTGAAGTGTTCGACGCGGTATCGGCCATGAAGAGGGCATACGTTAGTCTGCAGCAGTCGCACAGTCCTTGGGATCCGGACAAAATGCGCGTGGCTGACGTGGTGGTTGTGGCGGAATTAAGGAAGCTGGGAGTGTTGAGGGAGAGGTTCAGGAGGACTGTGGGTGGTGATGGTGGAGGAAGGGGGCGGTGGAGACTAGGGTCATTGACTCTTAGAGAGGTGGTAGCACCGTACGAGGCGAGCTTGGAGGAGCTGAACAAAGAAGTGAAAGCCAAGCAAGTTGAGGTCGACAACTTGAGGGAGAAGCTCAAAACGGCGACGTCTTTCAACAGTAGCGGTGGAAGGTCAAAGGGAAAGTCAAAGAGAAGAGTCAGCTGCACTGCTCAAGGTTATTGCCTTACTCACTTTCTATAAAATCATCAAAGATTTCTCCTTTTCGAACTCAGTTCAATTCTGGAAATAAAGAGAAGATCTATTTAGGAACGAGATATTCATAATTAGCAATGATGACCATAACCTTAACTTCGCCCAAATTGGTTGTCTTTGATTTTCTTAACTTTGCCCAATTTGTTTGTCTTTGATTTTGTTATAATACTTTCTAGCTGGTGAGACCATATCTTGATTCTTACGACAGAAAGAAAACGAAAAAAAAATCCTATAATTAAATTCAGTCTAATGCTAAAATTTCATTTTCTTGAACAATTTTCATAATCTAACTGAGAATTCACTTATGACAGTTGCAGCAGCACCAGCACCAGCACCTGAGCAATTTGAAGCGACGATGAATTTAGTAACAGAGGCCTCGAAATCCTTCACTTCCCTGCTTCTCTCGCTTATGCGCTCTGCCCACTGGGACATTGCAGCTGCTGTAAGATCCATTGAAGCAGCATCCTCTAATGCCACTGCGTCCGCAGACTCGGTAGTTGGGAAGAACCACTCAAAGTACGCATTGGAATCCTATGTGAATCGAAAAATCTTTCAGGGATTTGACCACGAGACATTCTATATGGATGGCAGCCTCTCCTCGTTGCTCCACCCCGATCAGCACCGCAGAGACTGCTTCACCCAGTATCGCGACATGAAAGCCATGGACCCTGTTGAACTCCTCAGCATTTTGCCTACTTGCAGCTTTGGGAAATTTTGTTTCAAGAAGTACCTTGCAATTGTGCACCCGAAGATGGAGGAGTCCTTGTTTGGGGACTTGGAGCAAAGACGCCAAGTGCTAGACGGGCACCACCCAAGGAGTCAGTTCTATAGCGAGTTTCTGGGGTTCTCAAAGGCAGTTTGGCTTCTACATTTGCTTGCTTTCTCGTTGGACCCACTGCCTAGTCATTTTGAGGCGAATCCCGGGGCTGAGTTTCATTCTCAGTACATGGAGAGTGTGTCAAAGATTTCTTGTAACAATGGTGCAGGGAATGCCTATGCATCAATGGTTGTCAGTTTTCCTGTAAGTCCAGGATTTAAACTTGGGAATGGATCCATCATTAAGGCCAGGGTTTATCTAGTACCAAAAAATGGATTCTAAGCAATGAAGTCTGTAGCTTAGTTTAGGTTGACAATCTCTTCTGGTTTTAAAACTTTTGTTTAATGAATCATGGTGGGGTTAGATTATTGTTTCACCTGGTTTTAATGAGCCTATCCTCGTAACTGAAAGGGAGGACCGACGATTATGAAGCAGTGTTTATTTTTATTCTAATGCTATATATCATTGAGATCCCAATCCCTCTTCCTGGTGACCATTGGAGCAAAGCTACAAACTTGAACAAATAAAGTAACGAAATTGAAAATTGCCAACACAGGAGAAAGCATTAAACAACTTAAATGTATATTAATCAGTAATGCGATAACACTGATTCAGGG
The DNA here is from genome assembly GCF_002742605.1 of Olea europaea var. sylvestris. Taxonomy (NCBI): domain Eukaryota; kingdom Viridiplantae; phylum Streptophyta; class Magnoliopsida; order Lamiales; family Oleaceae; genus Olea; species Olea europaea. The sequence continues at coordinate 164,707 of NW_019231007.1, forward strand.
TTATAGATAAACATATTAGTCTCATGCTACAACAAAAGCACTAGAAGAGCCTGTAAAATGATTAATTGACCCCAAAAGATGTTTTGCCGCTCCAAAATGCCTTATTCTGTATACGCCTGAAGCAGCATTTTCGGGTATAATCCATTCTATGGTTGCATGACTTCGAGTACTTAGTTTAGAAGGTCTTGACCATATAAAGCGGAGGCAGAAATCATCGTCATCGTAAGCTGGAACCCAACGATCCTCCCCTTGAAG
>NW_019231007.1:167332-176393 GCF_002742605.1 Olea europaea var. sylvestris
TGACCTCTGAAACTTCTCGTCCTGAAGCAGAGGCCAACCCTTCCATTGGATCCAATAATCTTGAAAATTCCTCATTCCAACTTATAGTAGAAAAACTGGACGGGAGAAATTTTCGAGAATGGGCCCAATCTATAAAATTGGTCATCGAAGGGAAAGGGAAATTAGGCTATCTTACTGGTGATACAAAAAGACCGACCGATACCGTGAGTCTGCAGAAGTGGAAATCCGAGAATTCAATGGTGATAGCATGGCTCATAAATTCCATGAAGCCTTCTATAGGAAAGACTTACCTGTTCCTTCCAACGGCCAAAGACGTGTGGGATGCCGTGAAGGAAACATATTCCGACTCCGAGGACGCATCACAGGTTTTCGAACTTAAAACCCGTTTGTGGCAAACTAAGCAAGGGTCGAGGGATGTTACTGAATACTACATGGAGATGGTATCCCTATGGCAGGAACTCGACCTTAGCTTGGAGGAAGAATGGGAGGGTTCAAATGACAGTGCAAGGTACAAGAAAAAGGTCGAGAACGAGAGTGTTTGAGTTCCTAGCAGGGCTGAATCGAGAACTCGACGACGTCAGGGGAAGGGTTCTAGGCCGGTGACCACTACCTTCCACTCGCGAGGTGTTCGCAGAAGTCCGGCGAGAAGAATCGCGTCGGTAGGTCATGATGAAGGAAAATTCTGAAATTTTTGGACACAGTAATGAGAGATCGACCTTAAAATCATATTTTGGGCTACCATATTTGAAAGATAATGGGTCGGCTAATCTGGGCCCAGCAACAGGAGGTTTAAATAGAACTGGGTCAGCATTCTTGGGGCTTGGAAATGAAATTAAAGGTGGGCCAGAAAGTGAAACAAATTTTGGACCAACAATTAAAAATGGGCAAGGAGCATTGGGCTTGTCATCTAAAGGGATAGCCGAGCAACCCAACCAAAAACAGTAACGAGGACGGCCATGGTGTGAACATTGTCGCAAATCGGGGCAGAAAGAAGACACTTGTTGAGATATACACGGGAAACCAGTGGACTGGAAACCAAAGCAAAACACAAGGGGCCGAGGATACCAAGCCGAGACAAACATTAATCCCACTCCAAGTGGGACATTTAATTCAGAACAATTGGAACAACTCTACCAAATTTTCTCAAGTCTCCAGACATCCAATCAGTTTTCCTCAAAAGGTTCATCTAGTTCTTTAGCTCACAAAGGTAACTTTTTGAAAGCCTTAAATACTTCACGACACAAAAATCCTTGGATTATCGATTCGGGTGCGTCCGATCATATGACGGACTCATATCACTTATTTTCTTCATACTCCACCTGTGCTGGAAACATTAAAGTAAAAATTGCAGACGACTCACTCTCATCGATTGCAAGAAAAGGGAGTATTAAAATCTCTGAATCTTTAACACTAGAATCAGTCCTTCATGTCCCAAATTTGTCCTGTAACTTATTATCTGTTAGTCAACTTACAAAAAATTCCAATTGCTCAGCTAAATTTTTTCCATCATATTGTGTCTTTCAGGACCTTTCATCGGGGAAGACGATTGGCAATGCTAAAGAATGTGAAGGACTTTACTACTTCGAAGAAGCTGATATGAGTAAGCTAGATGAATTTTCAAGTTGTAATTCAACGTCTGTTTCTAGGGATAGTGAAATTCTGTTATGGTACTATAGAATGGGTCATCCTAGTCTACAATACTTGAAGCATGTACTTCCCTCTCTTTTCTTGAATAAAACATCATTTGAGCTTCAATGTGAAAGTTGTGAATTTGCAAAGCATCAACGAACAAATTTTCCAAATTCCACATGCAAACCATTTAAGCCATTTACCATAATTCACAGTGACTTATGGGGACCTTCTCGTGATCCCAATCGTACACACACAAAGTGGTTTGTCACATTCATCGATGACCACACTCGATTATGTTGGGTCTATCTACTAAAAGAAAAATCTGATGTTCGCACAGTATTCATAAATTTCCACTCTATGATTCAAACACAATTTCAAACACAAATTCAAATTTTACGTACTGACAACGGTACAGAATATTTCAATACCACTTTGCAAGACTACCTGAAAAAATACGGAATAGTCCATCAAAGCTCATGTGTCAACACTTCCCAACAAAATGGGATTGCTGAACGAAAAAACAGACACCTACTTGAAGTTGCTCGTACTTTAATGTTCACTACAAACATGCCAAAAACATTCTAGGGAGATGTCATTCTAACATCCGCACATCTCATCAATCGAATGCCTAGTCGTACTCTCTCTTTCAACTCACCTATACAAAAATTTCAAAAGTACTATCCTACTTCTCGCCTCAGTTCAAACCTAACCCTAAGAGTGTTTGGGAGTACTGCCTTCGTACATATTCACTCGCATCATCGAAACAAACTTGAACCACGTGCAATCAAATGTGTGTTCATTGGCTAATCACCCACTCAAAAGGGCTACAAATGCTATGACCCATCCACAAAAAGGGTGTTTGTCAGTCTAGATATTACCTTCTTCGAAAGAACGCCCTAGTTCCAACATCCTTCTCTTCAGGGGGAGAATCAAAATGAAGATCAGTTTTTGGATCGGGAATTCTTAAACTTTGACATTTTCCCTACTGAACCAACACATACCTCATCTTCTAATGTGCCATATACAGAAGGCAACTTGAACTTAGGGGGAGATGTTGGAAAACAAAATGACAAGGAGATACTAGTTTACTCAAGGAAGCCTAAATTGAAGTACAAGAAGAATCTCACACCTGAGGCGCCAAGAGAGTCGGAACCGATGATAGGACCTAATGAGAACCCCTCCAATGAATCTCCAGACGATTTACCTATTGCTCTCAGGAAACAAACTCGGTCATGTACTTTCCATCCTATTTCAAAATTCATGTCTTATAAAACTCTATCTACAGGATTTCGTGTTTTTACAGCTAATCTGGATGAAACAGAAATCCCCAAAAATATTCATGAGGCCCTGGAATCACCCAAATGGAGAGAAGCAGTAATGGAGGAAATGAGAGCTTTAAAGAAGAATGGAACATGGGAAATGGTAAACTTACCGAAAGGAAAGAAAACTGTGGGATGCAAATGGGTGTTTAATGTGAAATACAAAGCTGATAAGACTATAGAGCGCTACAAAGCTCGTCTGGTTGCCAAAGGATATACTCAAACTTATGGCATCGACTATACAGAAACATTTGCACCAGTAGTAAAACTAAATACAGTCAGAGTTCTGTTGTCATTGGCTGTTAATTTAGATTGGCCACTTCAACAGCTGGACATCAAGAATGCATTCCTGAATGGAGAGCTAGAAGAAGAAGTGTTCATGACAATACCACTAGGGTTCAACAGAGGAAATGAAGAAAAGCAAGTGTGTAGACTCAAGAAATCCCTATATGGTCTCAAACAATCACCAAGAGCCTGGTTCGATAGATTTGCCAAAGTATTAAAAAATCAAGGATATCAGCTAGGGCAATCCGATCATACCATGTTCTTCAAACAGTCTAAAGATGGGGCAAAAACAATTCTAATTGTATATGTTGATGATATCATCTTAACTGGGGACAACACAGCTGAAATGGAGAAACTAAAGAAGTGCTTAGCCACCGAATTTGAAGTAAAGGACCTAAGACAGATGCGATACTTTTTAGGAATGGAGATTGCACGATCAAAGAAGGGTATTAGTGTTTCTCAAAGAAAATATATTCTCGATCTATTAATTGAAACTGGGATGCTAGGATGCAAACCAAGTGACACACCTATTGAGGCTGGAAAAATAACAAAGGACCTTGGTAACTCAGTGGAAATAGACAGATACCAAAGACTTGTTGGGAAGTTGATCTACCTATCACACACTAGACCTGATATCGCCTTCGCAGTCAGCATGGTAAGTCAACATATGCACTTTCCTAAAGAAGCCCACTTAGAGGCTGTGTACAAAATATTGAGATATCTGAAAGGTAATCTCGGGGAAGGACTGTTCTTTGAAAAAAATAACAGAAAGGGAGTAGAGATATTCACTGATGCAGATTGGCGCTGGATCAACGGAAGACAGAAGATCTACTACTGGCTACTGTACTTTTGTCTGGGGAAATTTGGTAACTTGGAGGAGTAAGAAACAGAATGTAGTGGCGACAAGTAGTGCTGAAGCTGAATTTAGAGCTGTCGCACAAGGAATCTGTGAAGGACTATGGATAAAGAAACTCTTAGAAGAACTAAACGTCAAGGTAGAGCTTCCAATCAAACTCTATTGTGATAACACCAGCCATCAACATTTCTCTCAATCCAGTACAACATGACAGAACCAAACATGTAGAAGTGAACAGACATTTTATCAAAGAGAAAGTGGAAAATGGAATTATCTGTATGACATATGTCCCTACAAAGGAGCAAACTGCGGATATCTTCACTAAAGGATTACCAAAACAAGTTTTTGAGACCTTCAGCTGCAAGTTGAACTTGATTAACATCTATGGTTCAACTTGAGGGGGAGTGTAGAAAACCAATTATGGAAAGGCACTGTAAATATTATGATTGATAGGATTGTTATAGGATTATTTGTTAGGTGATTTATTTCCTTATTTAACAAATTGGAGTCTTCCTTTTTTATTCCATACTTTGTAATATAAATAGGTCGTATTGATTTTGTAATATTTAATGAGAATAGAAAGAAGCTTTATTCTTCATATACCAATTCCTCAAAATGTGTATTCAGAAACTTCTATTCAATATAACATTTAACTACCAACATGTCAGACTTGGGAACCTTGCATCAGTAAATGATATCCCAGTAAAAGCAATTCACTATTTACTTCCAGATTCTAGGCAATACCAAGAATTAAGTGTTGAATTCGATGCTATTAAATCTATACAATGCCTCAGAGTGTAAGTTGCTTCCTGTTAGAAGCATCTTAACAAATCCAATTGAATTAAAAATAAAAAATTGCACTAAGATGTTAACTCACAGCCCAGTCATAAGGCACTTTCATTTCACCAGTATCAAGCAGAATGGGCTTTGGATGTTGACAATCAACTTGTCCTTGTTTTGGCTTTTTAAGTAGGTCACGCACCAGTCTCCAAAAAGCATTCCCCTGGGAACACACACATACCAACAGAGAGAGTGAGAGTATAAGTACACTTCTCTACATTCTAAACAAGAGTATACCATTGCCATATTTGAAATACAGATCCAGCAGCAGAACCTTGTCATCTCCTTGCTTAAAATCAAAAGCCCCAGGTCCATCAGTTGTACCAGCAGCAAATGCAAACCCCATCGCTGCAGGACATGTTTTTACAGTCTCAGTATCTCCTCCCTGTTTAGGAATTGTCACCTGAAGCTTGGAGAAGTCCACATAAGTATGGCGATAATCAACTTTTCCCTCTAATTGCTCTGATGCATTATTGAAAAGTTCCACTGCCTTTTTGAATTGTCTCTCTCCAATGATACGCGTACTTTCAAATTCATCTGGGTACCTTCCATTTAAGCAAGAGATGAGATTATAATCTGTTAAAATTAAGTAAAATCCACTATTGACTTAGAAAACCATTTTAAATTATGATTTCATTCTGGAAGTAACAAAAAGTGAGAGTATGCATACCCAGGACCTCGGCCATAGCATAATTCATTCTTCCCTCCACAGGTACTATGATTGAAGTCACAAGGCAACNTATGCATACCCAGGACCTCGGCCATAGCATAATTCATTCTTCCCTCCACAGGTACTATGATTGAAGTCACAAGGCAACCCTGTATCTATGCAGAAGGCCCCTAGTACATTCGGGCTAACATCCCCACAATTGGCTTGGCAAAATGCAGAAATGAATCTAGGCCTATCAGCTCGTCTTAGAGAACTTCTTACACGTTTTGCAATGCTCAAAAATCTGGTTGCCGATTTGCCTGAAGAAGACTGGAAAGCAGCAGCAAGTTCACGCAGCTCATGATCTGTATTGAGACAACCACAAGACTAGCTAAACAAAAACCAGAGAAATATTTCTTTATGAGTGATTGCAGAGATGTTATTCTATATTCAATTCCTCTTGTATAGCGTATACTTGAAGTCCTACATATATCAAATTTTGCTAGTTTCAATTAGCAGATATATTATTTATACCGTATAAAATTCAAGGAGCTTAGATACACAGATAGTATAATTGAGCAAAACAATGCTAGTCAATAAGTTGATAAGGTTCCGTAAACAGCATTAAGAAACAAAAATCATTTCTGCCCTAAATCAGTCAGGAAAATTGGGAGAAAAGCCAGATGCAAACAGAGTGTTCCATAAAAATTACAATGTAAAGGTCCACAAATTTCAACTTCACTTTCGATATAGCAAATAAGTACCTTCTTTTGAATATTAAAAAAATAACAAACAGCTAAGAACACGGGGTATCAGAATCTCATTATCACAGTTTCAGTAAAAGGAAACAAGCGGACGGGACTACTACAAACCAAAATTCAACAAATGTAATTGTACTATTGAAATATTACTTGGGCAAGTAACTAAAATCTTACGATTATTGCGAACAAATGGAATAATGTTTGAGATTCTCCGAGGGATTCCACTAGCCTTAGATTCATCAGAAAATATCCCTTCACCACTATCCTGATCAAACCAGTCTTCCATAAAACGAGCAGCAGCTCCTTTGTTGTCCCCACTTATCAATGAGTTTGTACGGCTCATAGAAGTCCCATGGGTTGCAAACCAATTGAAGCTACCTACTGGACCCCATTCATCATCTACAAACTTCAAAAGGGTCATATCTTTATCAACGTCGTACTTGTATTTACTGCGTTCTGCTGCAAGATTATTGAGATGAGCACTCGGACTGCGGTTGACCCCAGCATCTAAAAGCTCCCCTGTTATTGAAGCCAACAATTAATAGGGATTTAGAAATTAAAAATAAGGCATTAGACACAATTTTATTTCCTACACTTTTCAAGTTCTCTTGAGCACATTCCTGAAAAAGCAAACAGAGGAATTTGAAACACAAAATTACAGATGAAACATGCTAGAGAAGTGACCTATAGATAACGACACTGATGGCACGTGATACTATTTGCACTCAAATTAAGTGAATAAAGAGCAGTTATTTCAACCACAAAAATTGAAGATAAAATATTAAAAAGAGGCCACCTAGTAGAAGAACGATTGATTTCAAAAGGCACAATCATGAAGAAGCTCAGAATTAAATGGAAATAAGTCAATAAGGTTAACATCAAAGAACAAAACTTGAGATTCAGAAGTATGGTCACCACGAATTAAAGAAAATTTTGAAGAAAATTATTGGTTTCATTGCAGACCGTAGAAATCAGCTATTTGCCACCTGAAAAGCCTTTCGGACTAAAAAAAGAAAGTAGCAAACATGAGCTTTATCACATTAAAAAATGAGAATCCTAAACCAATCAAATGAAGATTACTTGAAGAGAACGTATTAATTATCAAAGTAGCATCAATCGAGGATAAAGCTGGTAATTTAAAGCTGCAGTGAGTAAGGGGGTTAGTTAAGGGCCACAAGCATGTTACCGAGGTGCATGGAAATGAAAATAGTTTAAGGAAGTGTTTCTGAGATTAATGATGCTACAAGTGGCTGTGATTTTAACCATAGTTAAGAGGATGTCTGCATTTTTCCACTAATTAACCTATTCCATTAGAGTACTTGCCATATGGTTGAACAAAACTACGAGAGAGAGAATAAGTAATATGGTACTCTATTCTACTCTTTGTAGTAACTATGAAGCAGTTGCTATAGAACCACCATAATGTGAGATAAATAACGAAGCTAGTACATATTACTTTTAGCATTAACAAACTAGGAATGTTAAACCTAATATCATTACCTTTGTTCACATATATTGATCCAGGTTGAAGGCTATTGTGAGCTTGTATAATACTCTGCTCAATGCCATCAACAAGGACATCAAATGATTGGCGCACAAAGCCAAGAGATGTTACAATATATACAACATATTGAAGATAACCTCCAGGGCCAGCATGTGTGTGAATTCCGCTGATAGCAACATTTTTTTCTGTATATAGATTTCCATACCTGGAATAGCAAGAATGGCAGTGTTCAATCAGATTAACCACAATTTAAGATCATTGTGCAAAAGTATCAGCAAAAATTACTTTAAAATCATCTGGGATTGACGATATAAGAAAAATTCACTTCAGTAGGAGACAACTTGATAGGGAGGCTTTGACTACCTTGCCTTCAACCTTTCGAGGACCTTTATTGTCACAAGTTGTGAGGCCATACAAGCATCAAGATTTACAAATACAACTCGGTTTCCATTTGGCTCTGCCACAATGAACGTACGAGCTCGCAATCTGAAGTGAACCCCAGATGCAATCTGTTCCATGTTAGCATATCCCATCATGTTGACATCAGCAGCTGGCCCAGTAATGTCATAACTTCCGAGCCCAATCAAGTAATTGGAAGCTGAGGTTATCCCTCTTCCATTCTCTAACAGGAGTAATATCAAAATCGGAAACCAAATCACTTTGATCAATCTCATCATAGTGCCGAAATAGCCAGGGTAATTCACCTAAAATTATTTCTCTGCATAATGAACGAGCAAAATGTATTAAGACAAACATTAGTTTAACTTATCTCATAAATAAGACATAATACACAAAATTATACCTCCAAGAGGTGGATAAAGGGTTCGTTATTGTTACGATCAATTTAATGGACAAAATTTCAAAAAGAAAAGTAAAATTAATTGGTCAAAGCTGGCTCGGAAATTTTAACCATCTATTAAGATGGATAACAATAATCCAACAGTTGAGAGAAATATGTCAGCATCAAACTTACTGCTACTGTAGAACGAGATATAGCTCCACACAAATAAGGAACGGGGAAGAAAAGCCGTGGTTTTATTCAACTTTGCGTTACAGTAAGGTAATTAAATAAAATTGAACAGAATTAATTTCTCAAAATGAATCAAGAAAATCAAAATAGAAGTCAACCAATTGGAACAGCGTATACTCAGACCCATATTTCAGCAGGCACGAATAATACTCATAACATGAAGCCCTAAATGTAGAAGTATAACA
>NW_019231007.1:178714-184562 GCF_002742605.1 Olea europaea var. sylvestris
TAAGCCATGCTTGATGTACAAAAGAAGTTTTCACATAATGTTGTCTAAATACACACATAGGGGGTGGGGTAGGGTATTTTTTGGAAATTTTTTTCATGATGGACCCCGCATCATGAGATTATTCTGGCAACATTCTGTAAAAAGTTATTATGTACATATAGATTAATCCTTCAATTATATATTTTGAAGTTGCAAAATTTGATGTAACAATCAACATAGTACCAAAGTATCTCCAATGAAGAATAATAATTCTAGTACAAGTAGACGATAATGTCCTTTCAGAAGTTAAAAACAACCAATAGTTTCAACTTTCAAATTAGTCACATCTTCACTCTCCCATTTTTTTTCTTATCATTAGCATGTCTTTATCAATGAATTACGTTGGAAGATTCTTAGAACAGTCACCTTATAAAACAAATCTACATCTCATTACAGTCAATATCCTTTAGCAGATAATGCATTAAAAAAAATTATTTTGCCATTCAGTTTCCAGTTAATCCTAATCATCATGAAGAAATCACCACACAACCACTGGAAATGAAAGAAAAAGTTAAAAACAAAGTCGAGGGTTTAAATCGATTACATGCATATATCTATTACATATATATTCTTGATAATCCATTTAGTTCCTTACCCTTGTGTATTAAAACAGCATACGTACATATACAATGAGTGTCCAACAATCATGTACACGAATAATAGAAATATATCAGTAGGCTTCATATTTGCCGCTTGGCTCATCTCCTGAGGTTCGTGTAGAAAGGGAGGGTCTCATGGTAACAATAGCAGACTCGTTTGCTCCAGCCATCAAAGCTGTCCTTCCAGCTTCCAAGAACCTTTCAACCGCATCCTCGGCATAGCGATTGGCCTCCCTCACTGTCATCATTTTCCCGATATGAGGATAGGAGTTGAGGACATGGTCACCATTGAGCTGTGATGCAAGTTGAATCAGTTCAATTTGAAATTCGCTTAGTTTCTCATCTTCCTTTGGTCCCCCTAGCCTTAATGATGTCTTAACCTCCGGGAGCTTCTCTGATCAGCAATCCAAATTTCACTCTTAATCATAATCCTCATGGTCATTTTATTCGGGAATTATACATGTTACTTGTAGATATAAACATGCAATATATAACAAGGAACTCAAGTCTTGCTTAGTAAACAAAAATATGAAAATCAAATGGGTCCTTGATCAATCCCTTGGTGGAGTAGGGTTTCCTATAGCAACAATGTTTTACCCGTGGCTTTAAAAATTTCAATAAACGAGAAAGAGACAATAGTAAGTGCTCTTTGCAGATACCATTTTTTTCTTTGATAAAACAAAAGATATCAGCTTCCCTCAAGCCCCTCCCACACTTCACCTCCCTATCGGTTTCTTACCCTATTTCTCCAGCATTTCTCACATTAACCAATTCCATTCAAGGATTTGTTCAGTGAAAGATTTGATATTTGAAATAATCTAACCGGTTAAATTTGTTAGTTGGTGATTAATCGAGTCGTATGAATTTAGATGCATAAAAGGCTACAAAAGCCTTTGTTGGGTTTGGCTCAACCAACTGCAGTAAAAATATGTTATCAACAAAAGGAGATAATTCTTGAAAATTTTCCATAAGGCTAGGAAACAATTATATCTTCAGCACATTTTCCATTTTTCAAAAGCCTTCAAACAGTACAAATTTATTGATGGGTTCAACTCAAGACATTGACTGCTCAAAGGTTTCATAATAAAGATCAATTCGCCTTTCATTTGTAATCTGAGATCAGTTATGCAGTTAAAAACTAAATGCAAACCCCTAAAGAACTGCCGAGACATGCATGCTTATTATTTCTTAATTTGTCTCCTCAATGATGAAAAAATGTCATCTAACAGCTCAAGTCATTAGAGATGTGAGATATTCATTTATCTATATTTTATATCTTCAGCACATCTTACGAGGAGATCATATTCATCCTTTTCATCAATGGCACTAAGACTTGAACCTAGTTATTTATCTGCTCTAATACTACATTGAAACCACCTGTCTAAAATACTAAACTATTACAAGGAAAAGGAAATTACTTATCAAGTTTATATCTTCAACAACATACTCATTATTGAAAATAAACCAACTAAAGAAATTAAAATTTTGATACCTCAATAACGCATGATATTTAACAATCTTAAAGCATGATTGTGCCAGAATACACTTGTGTAGTCTGGATAACAGAAACTATATAAATCACCATCTACGGCAAAGCATGGAACATTTGAAAAGCATTAGAAATGTAGAAGCAAACCTGGACAGTCATCACGTGGAGTATCACGCAAGTTGAAGTACTTCTCAAAGGTACCGGCCCATGCATCTCTTTTAGTCAAGAAATTTGATTTAAGATTGAAAAGCTTCTTCACAGTTGCAGGTATTGAAGAGTGTTCATATTGAGAAGACGGAGTTGGTCCACTTGGTTCATGGATCACTGCAGAAGAAATATTATAAACCAGGACAAAACAATGAAATTACTTTCAAGAGGATTGAATTCTGGAATGAGCACCCAAAATTGCCATCTTTTTCCTTCCTCTTTGTGTTGAGATAATTTAAAGATCTCATTTTTTTTTCTGGTTATAACCTTGATTTTGTTTGTTTATTTCCATTTCAGTTTTCAGTTCAAGACTCTTCTATATCGATTTCAATTCAGCTAACCAAACACTACATTGATTCTACTGAAACCATAATAACCATATTTCAGCCGAACTCCATTATCTAAATAAGCACTTGAAGTAAAACAAAACTCACCAGTTCCCTTGTCAACCCAGGGAGAAATCAATAGAGTGGGTACGCGCACGCCAAGCCTCTCAAAGTTGAAATAGTAGGGAGGAGGTCCGATTATCCCGTCGGGGTTGGGAACCCCAGAAACCGGCGTGGGCACATGATCGTAAAACCCGCCATGCTCATCATAAGTGATCAAAAGAGCCATCTCCTTCCACTGTGGACTCGCCCTAAGCGTCTCATAAACCTCCTTCACAAACTTCTGTCCTCGTGCTACATCGTGCGATGGATGATCATCGTTTGCTGGGAATAGACTGATATCAAAGTACCGTTGCTCGATCACAACGTAGTTGGGGAGCTTCCCCCTCTTGGCGTGCGATTTGAATTTTAACGCATAACTATGGAATTTCAATATGTGCTTGAGCTTTCTCAAGCTTTTGAAGAAAAGAGTAGCAGGTATATTTTGATAATAAATCCCAAAAGTTAGATCATTTTCATCTAATGAGTCAAAAATAGTCTTTTGCGGAAATCCATGGATAAGATCTTTCCTAACGTTACTTGAGGCGCCGTGGGAGGTGGCGGAGTGGACGTAGAAACGGTTGGGCTGAGTCGAAGCAGGCACCGAGGCAAACCACCTATCCATGACTGCGAACTCGTTCACCAACTCAGTATAAACCGGTACCAGATCTGGTTTGAACCCACTCATAACGGTTTTGGACATTCCATCAACCCCCATAGCCTTTGCCTGCTGCACAAAACCGTTCATCGGCGCCGGGTTTGCCGACGTGTCCTTTGACCCAAATATCTGTTCCCGGATAGCTTGAATTGAGTGACCCGGGTCCGACGCAATAAAAAATGCGTCGTCTGAAACGTATACAGGAGTAGAGCCGGAGTCGGAGGCGTTGACCCGGTTGAATTCTGATCCGCTAAGACCATCGATATCTGGACGGCTGCTTTTCAACCATCCAAGCATGTGATCAAAGGAGCGATTTTCCATTACCAGTACTACAATCGTTTTGATGGGGCCATCAATTTTGTGCTTATGTCTCTTGGGGAAGTGAAAGGAGGAAGAATTAGACGGGAACAAAATGAGGAAGAGGAAAAGAAAAATAATTAAGTGCGATCGCCGGAAACCCATTTTCCGGTGATCCGCCGCCTGCTTGTGGGGGTTGAAGAGAGTGGGGTTTACGCGGTGGGTAACAGTGGCATATAACACTAAAATACGCCCCGGTATACAGCGTACAAGCAAATATAAAGACTCAAAATTTGGCATAATCCATTATTCTCCGAGGATATTTTTAACTATTTCCTTTGCACTGGACCACGGACTAAAGGCATTACGTGCACAATCGGCCTCCCCATAAAAACAATTATCATTTTTCTATTGTATTATATCTAAAAAATAGATGCGTGTACGCATGAGGATAAAGTTTGATACAAATATCTCGACGACGGATAAAATATATAATTGAAAATAGTGCTATACGTTACACATAACAAATCTTGTAAAGAAAAGTATAACACAATATGTACCTTTCACATACCGTGTAATAAAAAGTTTAATGAAAAGCAACGTAAAACCTAACAACATGTATAACGTGACATTTCACATTTTGTGAGAAATATGACAAAATAAAATTTACTATGTATTCATTTAATTTTGAAATTTCAAATTCGAAGATCTACTTCTTCTTTTTTTATTCAAAAATTAGTGTTTTTAACTATCAATTACTTATCTTGAACCCTAAAAAAAGTACCTCCTCACCACTAATACAACCATCATTTTTACACACACTCAATATCATCATTAATCGTCGCCGCCATTGTGACCACTCCCACAATATGAAACCATTTCCACTTGCCATCCATTTCTTGTATCAACTCTATCACTCCAACCTCCACCACCACTCATAACACCATCATGACCACTGCTCACATTTGCAAACACGTAGGCCCTCCTATTCTCATATAAAAGTGTTTGGCGAAAAAATTACCCCATCATCCAAGCCATTTTTTTGTACAATATTTTATGATTCAATCCTTTTAATACAATACTAGGGTAAAAGAAATGTAACTAACTAGTATAGTTAAGTTTTTTCATTAGAGATTGTCTTATCCTTGGTGATTTAATCCCTGAGTACAGGGATTAATTTCACAGAGACCTGCTAGGTCCCTTATTGTAGTAGGCAGGCCCCACATGCAATAAAAAAATTGCAGGGTGCTCCATTGTGTGTGTGTATCCTAGCAGGACTTGTGAAACAGGTCTCTGTACTTCAAGCAGGGCTAATCTTTAGTTTATCCACCAATTACAGCTCGAGGTTTTCTTTTCTTATGAGATTTGTATACATGTTGAATCTTTTATTATTATTATTATTTTTTTCCCTTTCTCTGGGATTGGTTTTTTTGTAGTGGGTGTGGGGCTGTGATTGGTATTAACGATTGGTTTTTTGTGGTGGGTGTGTGGATTTGATTATCATTAATGATGGCGATGTTGGAAAGTTCCGTTGGCTATGGTAGTAACGTGGGCAAAATAGGTAGCAAAATATGCATAAAATAGCTTGAACGTATCACGAAAAGTGTAACAAGTCACATTGCAAGAAGTGTGACACTTTTGCTTAAAAAGGTGGGAAAAAGTCCCCCCACCTATATGGTGCCCCTGGTAGTATGGGGCCCATGTGGCCCTCTACAACTAGCTGGTCGGTATAACAAAGTAATTTACAAATGCTTTTTTAAAGTAGGATAGTTGTGAAAGGGAAAATTACATAATTAGGTCACAAATAGAGGATCAGATTAAAAAGTCAAGTAAATACATAAGAATTTCTCAAAATAGGTATATCTTAAAATATGTTATTTTTGACAAATTATAGTATACGTAATTTAGTGTGTATAATGTTTTGACATGTATATGAGGGAGTTGAAGGTATCAACTTTTCAAGTAGTTTTGGTTGAGAACTTGGTGGCATAGGCAACGGTGATTCCTTGGAACCCATTGCATATATTGATAATTTACTAGAGACTAAAAAGTGTTGTTGGTATAAAGTCTGTGTGTGCGCTTGTATTGTACGATGTGTATTTGTATTGGGTGTTTCATGATTTTTTGGGAGTTT
>NW_019231007.1:186626-193016 GCF_002742605.1 Olea europaea var. sylvestris
GGGAAAGCCTTGCTGCCAACGGCTGCTTTCTTTCTACTCTACACAGAAATTATTATACGATACAAATTCTAATAAACACTAACTTGCGAATCTGTTCTGATTCGATTAAAAGATGATGAATCGTGACTTTTTGGAAGCTAAGCATTTGACCTTGAATCCTCGATATCAGTTCCGATCCCAAAATGGAGCTGCTAGGTTGAATCTAGTTCCTATTTTATACTCACTCACTCAAATTCAGAAAATAATTAATCCCTTTCTTTTAATGGGCTAGATTTGCTGGCTCCTTTGCGTGTTTTGTAGAAAGATGGTGATTCATTTCTGTGTCACGCGTTTTGCGTGAGCTTTTCTTCAACTTTGCTGCGTTCTGGTGCCTTCAAGCTAAAAAGTGTTCTGAAGATTGTGAATAATTTGATTCTAATACTTTTAATGTACTGATGAAGAGAATAATCAGTTATCAGAGAATGATTTGGTGATCTCTCGTCGGCTTCAATAATCTCTAGCTGGAGAAGCATCTTCTGGTCTGTCACCGAATAAAAGGTAGATGCTTCATGCAAGTTAAATTATCTTTCCACATTCTTCCAATTATTTGGTATTCATTTTTTTCCTTTTCCGACTTGTCTATATACTGCTTAATCAGATATTGTATTTCTTTGCGATGAATTATTTGTGTGAAATCTCTAAAGTTGGAAATAGATCAAGACTTATAAAATGGATTGCTAAGATCAATTTGAGATGAATTTTGATTGATTGTTTCTTCTTCAATTTGTAGTTTCCAACTTGAATTTTTTGATACGGAACATACTTCTTGTTTTAAGTTTGTAATTAAGGATCACAAGACTTTGAAAATTTATACATGATAGTTTACAGATCCGTAATTATTTAATTCAAAATTGGAATTTATACTTAAAATTAATAGGATATAATATATAGAGAGCGTTTACAGAAAAAAAAAACAATCATATGTGCAGTAATTTTTCAGATTACTAACTAGATTTGAATTATTATTGCTTGATGAGTATATGATTTATCTAGTCTTTAGCTCTGGAGGTATCCAACCATTGCTGTTTTGTTTAATTTGTATAAATTTACTTGATTAGGACAATTGCTTGATTTGCCGTCATTAGCAACCTCCAATCTTTATCACCGACATTTTCAGCGAAAATTCTGAATGCAATCTGACTCATGTACTTTGGTTTCATTGTTTTCATGAAAAGTTCATCAAAATTTTGAAGAAAGAAAACGGAATTAAGTATTTTGCAAATCAGTCTTTCCTTAGTTTCTCAAGTCTTCATTCTCCGCATCAAGAATCTTTTTTCACTTGTAAGAAATTGCAACTTGAATAATATGATTTGTTTTACAGTATAATACTTTATAGTCGGTTAATGCTGATACAGGCAAGTAAGCCTTAGACGTTAATGTACAGATAGCTAGCTCACTTCTCAGTTTTTGTCTCCTTACAGCCAGGTAACATGTCAAGTGAAGTAAAATCAGATGCAATTACTGGTCCCGATGGCAAGGAACTAGAACTCGGACATTTTGACGAAGCGGCCACACGTGGTGAAAAAGAGAACGTGGCTCAAAGGGATCGTGATGGTTTTTTTAGGCCACAAGAGTGGCCATTTAGTAACACACTAAAACCAACAGAATATAGATACTCAAGTGAAAGGTGTAGTATGCTTATCCTTGGTTGTTATTCTTTTGGTTCTGTATTCATTTAACAGTTCTATTACATTCTCTAAATAATGATACTGTTTTTTAACATGTGAGCAATTTTTACTTGACAGTATAAGGGAAATTCTTAGAAAAAGAAATATCGCTTGCTAATTGCTGTTATTTAATGGTATTGTAGTTAGTCAATCATTGATAAGAAAGGTTTTGTTGAATAACCTATATTTCCTAGCAGATTTCTCAAAGGGACTAGAGAAGCACGATTGGATATTGTGGACCCTATAGTTGATAGGAATGAAAGGAGAGAGCATCGATCAGGAAAACAGTCTGGACCTCTACTGTCTGGTACAGCATACTGCATTTCTTCTTGTAGCATGATCTTACTGAACAAAATTGTACTTTCCAGTTATGCTTTCAATGCTGGAATTTCATTGATGTTCTACCAGGTATTTTTTTTTTCTTGTTATGGTGAAATATGGAGCATGTTCCTTTTCTGATATCTTTCTCTCATATCATGCTGTTCACTAATTTTAGTTCCCCTCTATTTTCTTTCAACTAGTCTGTTGCTTCAGTTTGTATATTGGTCTCCGCACATTTTTCTTTTCATTTTTCTGCATTTATCAATTTTAGAGTCTATCCAGTGTTTCTAGCCTTCAATAATATATGATGAATAATGTATTCTCTTGTGGTAAATGTTGATTTCTTACCTGTATTTCCCGCAGAATTTTATAAGTACGGTTGTAGTAGTTGTTTTGGGTTTCTGTGGAGCGGTTACGATTGAGAAGCCAAATT
This sequence comes from Olea europaea var. sylvestris, assembly GCF_002742605.1. Classification (NCBI taxonomy): domain Eukaryota; kingdom Viridiplantae; phylum Streptophyta; class Magnoliopsida; order Lamiales; family Oleaceae; genus Olea; species Olea europaea. The sequence goes on from NW_019231007.1 coordinate 189,087, forward strand.
GGAAGCTGATTAACCTATGGATCCCAGTCAATTTGATATTCATTGGCATGCTTGTTTCAGGAATGTATAGGTATGTTCTGGGAAACTTTTCACATTTCACATGACCAGGCAGACAGTGAATTACAGTTATAAGGATTAAGGAGAAATAATTGTTTTTAGACCTAACATATATCTCATTTTCCTCTACCAGTTAGTAGAAATAGAAATATACTCTCTTGTAATTAGCCTTGTATAGTTTATATCATTGTGTCAATAATGAATGATGTTAATGTTTTCAGTTTGAAACACATAAATATTGCAATGGTGACAATTCTGAAGAACGTGACAAATATTTTAACAGCGATTGGAGAATTTTACATTTTCCGGAAGCGTCAAAATGAGAAAGTGTGGACTGCCATATTTCTTATGGTATGATGTAATTCGTTCTTGTTTTCATGGATTTATATGCTATCAATGTATTTAATGAAAGCATTGGAACCAGAAAGTTAGGGATTGCTATATCTTGTATAATGTGTTTTATACTTCCTGGCTTTTCTTGAAATTGTTAAGTTGTTACGATCTCTGTTTACTAGTTCATGTCTCCCCACTGGAAAATTAATCCACCCACCAAATAAGCCACAAGAAAATGAATTTGAATTTTAGTATTCTACTACATATATCTTTTGTGGAACAGCGTATGAAACTTCTACTGACTTGATCAGAATATCAAAGTTTGATTATTTGGTTGATGTTGTTTCTAAACTGATCTTTTGACAGTCCATTACTATTTTCATATTGGTCTGCCTTTCATATCCTTTTGGGAGAGAATCAGAATCATTTGCAATTCCTTGATGTTGGTGCTGTAGATAATCTCTGCTATAAGTGGAGGCATAACAGATCTGTCCTTCAATGCCTCGGGTTATGTATGGCAAATAATTAACTGCATTTTAACTGCAAGCTACTCGGTATGTGGTTTTCGTAAGCCTTGTTTGCTTTATGTGCTCCTTTGAATTCTAATTGGGACAATTGCAATCTGAGACAGCTTACCTTGCGACGTGTCATGGACAAAGCAAAGCATTTGACGAAATCTGGCTCTCTAAATGAAGTTTCAATGGTGTTGTTGAACAATTCATTGTCATTACCTTTTGCTATCTGCTTGATATTCCTGTTTGATGAATGGGATTATGTAATTAATGCGTAAGAAAACTTATTTCTACCTACAACTTCTTTGCATTCCTTCCAAGAAATTAGGCCTTAATACTTGCAGACATTCTCCAGGAACCTAAAGGATATAAGTGTAGTAAATACACTCCACATTGATATGCATTGTTGTCAATATATGCAGGGAAGTAATAAGGACGCCTATATTTTGGGTTGTTGCAACAGGAAGTGGGCTGCTTGGACTTGCCATTAGCTTCACCTCTATGTGGTTCTTGAATAAAACTGGTCCTACAACTTACAGGTAACTAAAAATGAAGAAACGCTGTCTTTTGCCTATATGGTAGTATTTCATAGCTGTACGTACATTTCAGTGTTTGAAAATAAAGAAACGCTCTCCTATTGCTTGCTTATTATTGCTCTTGAAATTAGTTATTAGGATTTGATCCATATATGGGTTTGGTCTAGAAAGAGAAACAATTGCTGGTCACACTTAATTATATTTCTCCAATTGTCAAGGTTTCAGAAAGTGAATGAATCCTACTATTCATATAGTTGTGCTAAAATTTCGAGTCTTGTATCCAGAGTTAGATACCTAACTCGTTACTTGTACTTAATTTAAACCAACCTTCTATTTTCCGTTATGTTCCTATTTTCTTGACAGTGTTCTCTCTTGTACGACTCTGTTGTCCGCTGGAGAAACGGATGTTTAACTTTCTCAAAAAACTCCCTTTGCAGTCTTGTAGGTTCTTTAAACAAGATTCCTATCTCTATTGCTGGTTTAATGCTGTTCAAAGTTCCCCTAAGTCTACCCAATTTCTTCAGCATACTATTTGGTAATAAAACCAGCAGTGGATTAAGAATGTCTCATTAAATTTAAGTAACATTAATAAAAACACATGTTTGCCCTATTTCAGGTCTCTTTGCTGGAATATTGTTCGCTAAGGCCAAGATGTCCTAATCATATACATATTAGGAATACAGGAAGCTTTAGTTCCTAATATTTTTTACCGTTTATCCCAAGCTATATTGAGTACAAGAACTTGATGAAATATAGTTATACTTCATTTCAAACTAGCTTTGTTTTTAATAAATTTGGGGTAAGATACATGAAAAATCTGTTCGTGAATAGATCGGCTCTAAGATGCAAAGCAATTGGTCTACCCTTTCTTATTCTAACTTGGTTTTATTGAAATCACGTCGCAACATGTCACTTTCATGAACATTAATTTTTTTAGATCTTGTCTCTAGCGTTGTTCAACAATAGTTGAGAATTTGTTTTAATTTGTTTTTATTGCTATTTTTTGGATACTTGGATCTAGTACTAGATTTGTTACATATTAGATATAAGTTGATTAATCATCACTCATATAAATTTCTTACTGGATTAAAGTTGATTATTTTTTTTAATGGAAAACGCTCAAATTGATTGCATTACATCGTAATAAAGGGAAAAACAATAGCGATCACTCTCGCTCGAATTTTTCAAAAGTTCATTTCTTCACTAAAATTTTTCTCATGATTTTAATCGCTCAAATTTCAAAACTACAAACCATTTTGTCCAAAAAATCTTATGTGCCTTATGAGGTCATGAGTGGCCTTTAGTTGGATCGTCAAAGGTTCATTTGTGCGTATATAAAAAAACATACATTTAACATATTTTGAATTGATGATGTGAAAATTTAATTACACATTGTTGTCAAAATAAAATTAAAATGTTTATAAATATTTACTTATTACCTCCAGTTTGATCTCGGTTAGACCCTAATTCAACCTTTAGGAATTTTTTTATTTTTATTTTTATTTTTTTTTTTTATTGGTGTTGATGCCCGGGTTGGGTTTTAAAACATTGTTTAAAAGGTTAAAATATGGTCCACTGAAGCTTATTTTGTAAACATTGACATTTTAAAATATAAAGTATTTTGTATTTAGCGAGTATCTTGTTGAAGCTTTTAAAACACATAGCCTGGCCGGCAAAAAGATCTAAAGACCTCAAACTAAGCCTCGGATATGGTAGAAACATTAGCGCAAATTCTGACCAACATAGATTTCACTGCAACAACTCACGTATGCCCACAATAAATTAATTGACAAAATGACAAAACTCAACAAGAAAAGCTTTGCTTCCTGTTTGCTTCATAGCTATCCTTCCTGTTTGCTTCAATGGGCTATGGCCCAATGTATCGTGTATTTATGCTTCAATTCAAAACGTGTCCCTCTTGATGCTTATAGGCAGTGTCACGTCTATGCCCGTGTAAATGTAGTTGGGTGGTCAAAATTAATGTCACATAAAGTTCAAGATTATGTTCAATGTGCTCAAGGATATTCCCAAATCTTTTTTTTTTTTGCCTGACTGGGGAACTCGCAATCGTTACCTTTCGGGTGCACACCGATATCCCCAAATCTTTACCTAAAAGGAGCTCATGGAGGCTCATCTGTATTATTGAATAGTCAAATACTTAGTTCAAAGCGTTGTTACTTAAAGTGTGTGATTATTTTATCTGAAATCTGAAATGTTGTACATTATTAATTGTTTATTATACTTCATATCACTTTGTTTATGTATTTCACGTGTACCTCTCTTCATTTTGCAATCAAGAAAGTAGTCTAGTTAAAATATGCACTTATGACTTTATGACCTAAAATGATTGCTTGCTCAAGCTCCCATATGCACTTTTAGCCTATGTTTGTCCTCTATTTTTTCAAAAATTCATTTTCAACAGCACATTCTCCAAAAAAATCACTATTGCAAAATTCATTTTCTCCTAAATTTTCATTAAAATGGAGCCCGTA
>NW_019231007.1:199153-202815 GCF_002742605.1 Olea europaea var. sylvestris
AATACAAGTGACTCAGCAACAGTACTGCCATCATTCTATGTCCAAAAACTCAAATTTTAGTACTGTAATACATTACACTAATATATTGTGATAACGCACAATGAAAAATTGGACAGTAAAAAAGGGAAGGAACATAAAATTCACATTGATGATAACCTAACTAATGAACTGAAGACATTAATGACATCAGATAATTAGTAAAAACCCCATAAAAGCACGTGTGAAACATATATAAATTAGACAGAAACAGAGAAGCCATATAAAATCTTGCTTTGTACAGTATACATGTTTAGGGATGCTTTGTAGAATAATAAATTAATCCAATCTATTATTTATATAAAGCAGAATCTTTTATAGATATATTCAATCAATCAAACTTGTAGCAGAAACCAAGACAGGATAACAATACTTTTGCCAGTCCATCCATTCCAAATAGCAGAGACCACCTTAGAAAATTTACGTTTGGAAAAAGTATTTACTCCATGCTCGTACAATACACTCCCTCCTCGCACCCTCAATCCAAAAAATGTAGTAGTTTGTTCCTTTTTGTAATAGTTTTTTCCTTCAGCTTTACACAAGTACAAAAACAGGAAGAAAATTTTCCATAGACCAGTTCAATCATCTATGAGGAATAAGATTAGTTTTTGGCTCTGGATTGAAATATATTTCAGATATATGCTAAACAAAATGTTCCTAGTCTCCATTAAACACTCATTTTCTTTACTTTTAATGGTGCGTTGGCATTACATCTAAAGACTGGTCTACATGAAATATATTCATATGAAGAGTATTATTTTCTTCGATATTTATTATTACACAATATTTTCCAATATCATAACATACAAGAGTAACAAGATTAAAAATCATATATTACCATGCTGATCCTTGATCTTTAAATTCACCCTCTTTGACTCGTTCTGCTTGAGAAATTGCAGAATCAGAACCAGTGCCATCCAAGTCTAAACCAGTTTTTCTCATAGGGGCACATCTTTCGTCCTGAGTTTCTGGTGACAAAGACATAAATCAATTAGTCTGCACACTAGGTTCTACCATTTTACTTAGAATAGTCGAGGCATTAATATACCTGTTGATATCCTTGATACAGAGGACGGGATGTGAGTTAAGACTTTTTGGCACATGACTGTATCCTGGAAATCAAGAAAGGTGTGGTCTAGAAAGTTCAATCTCTCTGATTCTTTCATTTCTGAGAACCCGAAAGAAGTTTTCCAAGTGTTCAACACACTAGGAACTGCTGGAAGAACGAGCCTCTCTACTCCTATTTCAATGAGTTTCTGTTAACAGTGGGAGCAAAGACGTTAATAATATATAATCAAGAAAAGCTTGGACATGCTAAATCTGACAATAGAACTCAAAGTAATCAATTACTACACTTTCACACCTGAGCGAAGTTATCTTTGCTGCATATATGAGCTTTTAACCAATAGCATACTGTATATCAGCATACTGAATAGTAAAACTAGATGAATAATTTTAGAACAATTTCTGGATTTTTGTATTTAATAAATGTCAAAGATGTAGTCAAGAACCCCATTTATGGACTCATCTAGAATTCCAAGATACTAAAACATGATTCACAAACCAAATTTCCTATCTTCTTGCCCAAAATCTAGGCCTTACAATCTAATCATCTACTATGTTGTCAATTTAATTTACAAACATCTTTCAACTCAAAAACACAAATAATATGGCTTACCTTCATCAGATATATACATATAGTATTTCGTTAGCCATAGAAACTATGCTGATCACATAGTCAGAGAAGGCCTTAATGACATCCAGTGAAAAAATTTTAAAAATAAAATTGGGTTGCGGAAGGGGGGAGGGGGACTAGACACTCATGGAGCCAGCAGCCGAACAGTTCCCCAAGGGAAGCTTTTCTGTTGCTGATATATCTGTTAACAACCTTAAGAAAGGACTAAAAGATAAATTCTTAATCTTTTAAAATATATTGCTTCTCTAAATAATTTGCAACGCCATATGATAACTGGAAAAGACAGAAAAGACCAGCACAGATCGTCAACAATAGTTAAGATTAATGTACCTTCTCAAGCTCATTCATCAAAATACGACACATCCCAAGTCGACGATATTGAAATCGTGTAGCAACAAGCGGGACTTCTGCCACTTTTTTCCCATAAATCCTGGAGTCAACAACAAGTAGCACTTCAGAATACTTTTAACAGAAGTGAAAATGAAGGTCCCTAAATCAGAATCTGCACGAACAAGATACCTTACAGTTGCCACTGAAATCAATTCATCATTTCTCTCCAAAAGAACTGTATAAAATCCTTGAAAATTCAAACGGTTTAGCTCAGACCTGCATGTTGGGTGATATTTATTAGTTCTGGAGAAAATAAAAAGTCCTGGTTTTAATGAATAAGTATCTAAAGAAGAATATAATTATGAAAACAAGTAAACACGTGGTGAGATTATGTAACATCATAAACTTACCAAGCAATTATGTACACTGTAGACAAGCATAAACAAAATTTGGCTGAAGATGCATACTGCTCTTAGGAGAGAGGAAAACTTGTTTTACTCTAGATGTCATTTGAAGTATGATGTTCTTCAGAAAGAAAAAGAATATTGAAAACTCAACATCCACATTGTAGGGAGATAATTTCCAGGACCATAAACTGCAGAATGCTATGCCACGGGAACAGCATATTTCGCATCTAAAGACTTAAGATCTTTGTAGAACCAGTCTTCCCTTACAATGGGAAAGAAATTGAGAAAATCCCTAAATTGCATATCTATATAGGTCAATGGTCCCACAGACAGTAATGAAGGCAAAGAAGATGAATTTTATAAATACTAAAAACAGAAGTAGAAAAAGTCATGTTAATATAAATGATTAGTTATTATGACTTCTAAACAGAGGTTGATTTATCTTAACAGGGTGGAGAAAAGAATGTCATGTAAACAGGATCTCACCATCTACTAAAAATAACATCTTCCATGAGATCCCTCCTTGTGTGTGGCTCTTTGACAGGTTCAAAACATTCATGCATCACACTAAGAGCAATATTAAGCTTGCTGTAACTCTCCATCAAAAACTCGTTATGAGGCGCCTCATGATCATGTGAATCAGGTTTTATGTATTTCATTAAAGTCCAAGTCAAATTTTCATTCCCCACAGGAACTGCTCTTCCCAAAATATTGCGAAGAGACCAAAATATCTGCAAAACAAGAGTCAAAGCAAACCATCATAGGTAGAGCATTCAAAGGATTACACTGAAGAAAAGATATATGCTAGAATATCATCAAAGTTCAGAAGATAGCAGTTTTTTTTATCATGAAATAGACCGTATCTCATGCTCTCATGACAGCCTAAATTAACAGGAGATATAATTATTTTTTCTAATGTGGTGTATGTCATAAAACAAGGAATTAGACATTACAAATAAGCTCTAAGAGCATCTCCAAGAAACTCTCTTTTTATGAAGAGTATTTTATGTATAATAGAGAGCATCTTTAAATTTAGAAAGTAATTTTTTACACACTCCAACAAACTCTCTATTATGGCTCTTCATTTTGCATTTTTTTCCAAGAACATTTACTGATTTCTACTCATCATTTATTTAAATATTTTTTTATATGTCAATGGTCAATTAATTCAAATGTGATTTGAATAATTTAAG
>NW_019231007.1:202890-205277 GCF_002742605.1 Olea europaea var. sylvestris
GAGTATTGAATTATGTAATTTATTAAATGCATTCATTATAAAGTAAGATAGAGATTGAATTATATAATTTATTAAATGCATTCATTATAAAGTAAGATAGAGAGTGACTTTCGCTCTCCAAATTTGGAGATTATCTTCAAACATTAGCTTTCTTAAGTAGAGAGCTCTTGTATTTAGAAAGTCTTTTGGAGATGCACTATCGGAAGCAATGCTTCAAAGACCTCACTGTGCCTCAAAGACCATAACAAGTGAATGTCAGTTGAACTACCTGTTCACATATTTCTTCACAGAACCAATTTCGTTTTGGAAAATCTTCCAGAACTTCAACACCTTTATTTCTGAGGCATCCAACATGATCTACAACAAATTTCTCTTACATAAGAATATGATATGAACTATGTTATTATTAGATACAGAAATCACTAGCTTACTTGTGCATAAGCTATATGCAAGAACCAATCATTAAGATAACTTACATTGTTGCTCACACTGAGCACAGCTGAGTAGACTAGAGTTGGAAAATTGTTTTTTATTCTCATCAAATCCTCTCCCGCAACAAATTCCACAACAGCATGTAGGACAGAACCAGTCACCATCTGGGACCTCCTACAGAGGAGAACAAATGCAATCATAAAACAATGCTTAGTTCAACTAAAATTCTTTTTCCAAAAAAGCAGAGCAGAATACACTGAGCATGAAGTAAGAGTAAAAAATGAATTACCTTCAAACCAAGGCAGTGAGTATGAAAGGAAGATGGACAGTTATCACACAAAACTAATTCACCTCCATAGTGGCAGACGGAACAAATGTAGTCATTTGTGCTGCAGCTCTGCCTGGCCTTCTTATTACATGATTCCAGTTTTGCACTTTTGTTACCATTGTCGCGTCTCAGTTGCAACTGGCACTCCACCAAAGACCTTCCATCCTCCAAAAATATGTTCGCTGAAGGCCTGTGATTGGTGCTGCCAGCATGAGCTTCGAAGCTACTAAGAGTAAAAATTTTCTGGCAACAACTACATTTGATCCCATCACGTGATACTCGTCCTTCTGCCATTGGACGACCATCTTTCTTGCTACGATATTGAACTTTTGCTCTTGGCAGAACCACATTATTGTCTATCAACCAAGACAAGACAGTTCTAGGAGTTCGATGAGAGGAAGAACTAGCCACTTCCCGAGCTCTTTTACTTGATCGCAGGACAGGGGTTGAAGAATCTTCATCCATATGACCTCTCACTTTAATTGGTCTACTAGATGTCCTCCCTCTCTTCAGCAATGGCAAACCATCATTATGATGCGGTTGACTGTCCTTTCTCTTTCTGCCCTTTTTCAGTATCCTGGTTCTTCGAACTTCAGCTTTACCTAGTTCTACAAGCCCCTTTGACATAGACACATTGGACAATTCAGCTGGCATGTTTTCAAATATGTTGTTTGACAGAAGGAAATTTCCATGGGATTCCTTGGCATTGGATAGAAGATGTGATCCATTTAAAGCTAAATGGTCCTCAGTATTTTCATTGATGGCATATACATTCCCCATTCCTCCTAGATTATGAGCATCATCTCTAGGATTGAGTCCATCAACCTCTACACACCGTTTGCAAGCCAACTTAAGAGAGTTAAACAATGTTCCATCCGGTGAACGGTACTGCATTTTCCTCTGGTCCCCCTCTCCGTGGTCATAAAATGTCCACCCCATAGCAGATAGGTGTTTCATGGCTTTTAAGGCCATATTCCATATTTTCCGATTCATTTTTGAGCGGTTGTTAAAATCCTTGTCCTCCAAACCAAGTAAACAGTAATCCTTCACTGCTTGAGGCCAATATTTAGGTTCAACCACATCAGAAGAACAAGGAAACTTGGACAACTTGCTGCAAGATTGTAAATTTCCAACAGGTGGAGATGAAAACAAATCACAAGCTGAACTTACAATACTTTTCTTATTGCACTGGGAGATAAAAGAACGCCTTTCAGATCCAAGCTCCAAACAAAGCAGACGAAAAGAATAATAGATTATCCCATCAGGAGAAGTATAACGCAATCTTGACTTCCCATCATTAACAAAGTCAATTTTCCAGCCAAGATGCAGAAGATGTTTCCTCGCATTCAACAAAACAGTACTTGAAGGATTCTTGTTCTGCTTATACATTTCGCAACATGTAACAATGGCATCAGGGCAAACCTCCGGTCCAGGAACCAAGTCAGGTACAACTGAAACCCACTCCCGTTTCTGTCTCTGTTTTGAAGATTTGACCTCCATATGGGACATAGCGGAGCTCATAATACAAGGTGGTTCATTGTGATTATTGGAACCAGTTCTAGAAGCTTCAACAGGATTAGGAGATAATATTGGCAGAGCAGGAGGCAAGCAAAATATTTCTTCTTCA
>NW_019231008.1:0-2986 GCF_002742605.1 Olea europaea var. sylvestris
TAACTTCGCGTTTGTTCATTTTTGGCGAATTCCTAGTCTAATTCGATTGGAATCGAGCCCTTGGAAAGTGCTTTTTGATTTCATGATAACTTCCGATGTGTTCGTCTTTGGCAAATTGCTAGTCTAATTTGATTGGAATCGAGCCAATGAAAAGTGGTTTTTGATTTCATGATGACATCGGGTTTGTTCATCTTTGGAAAATTGCTAGTCTAATTCGATTGGAATCGAGCCAATGAAAAGTGGTTTTTTGTTTAACGATAACTTCTGGTTTGTTCGTTTTTGTCTAGTTCGATTGGAATCGAGCCAATGAAAAGTTCTTTTTGAATTCATGATAACTTCAAATTTTATCGTTTTCGAAAATTGCTTGTCTGATTCGATTGGAATCGAGCCAACGAAAAGTGATTTTCGATTTCGTGATAACTTCGGTTTGATCATTCTCGGCGAATTTCCAGCCTAATTCGATTGGAATCGAGCAATGAAAAGTGGTTTTTGATTTCTTGATAATTTCGGGTTTGTTCATTTTTGGCTAATTGCTTGTCTAATTCGATTGTAATCGAGCAAGTGAAAAGTGGTATTTGATTTCATAATAACTTCGGGTTTGATCATTTTCGAGGAATTGCTAGTCTAATTCAACTGTAATCGAGCCAATGAAAAGTTGCTTTCGATTTCGTGATAATTTTGGGTTTGATCATTTTCGAAAATTTCTAGTCTAATTCGATTGGAATCGAGCCAATGAAAAATGATTTTCGATTTCATGATAACTTCGAGTTCGATCGTTTTTGGCAAATTGCTAGTGTAATTCGATTGGAATCGAGCCAATGAAATTTGGTTTTGATTTCATGATAACTTCGGGTTTGTTCGTTTTTGGCGAATTGCTAGTCTAATTTGATTGGAATCGAGCCAATGAAAAGTGGCTTTCGATCTCGTGACGACTTCGAGTTTGTTCATTTTTGGAGAAATGCTTGTCTAATTCAATTGGAATCGAGCCAATGAAAAGTGATTTTTGATTTCATGATAACTTCGGGTTTGATCGTTTATGGCAAATTGCTAGTCTAATTCGATTGGAATCGAGCCAATGAAAAGTGGTTTTGATTTCATGATAACCTCGGGTTTGTTCATTTTTGGCGAATTGCTAGTCTAATTCGATTGGAATATAGCCAATGAAAAGTGGCTTTCGATTTCGTGACGACTTGGGGTTTGTTTATTTTTGGAGAAATGCTTGTCTAACTCGATAAGAATCAAGCCAATGAAAAGTGGCTTTTGATTTCATGATAACTTCGGGTTTGATCATTTTCGATGAATTGCTAGTCTTATTCGATTGGAATCGAGCCAATGAAAAGGGGCTTTCGATTTCATGATAACTTCGGGTTTGATTGTTTTCGAAAAATTGCTAGTCTAATTCGATTGGAATCGAGCCAATGAAAAGTGGTTTTTGATTTCATGATAACTTCAGGTTTGTTCGGTTTTGGCGAATTGGTAGTCTAATTCGATTAGAATCGAGCCAATGAAATGTGGTTTTTGATTTCATGATATCTTTAGGTTTGATCGTTTTCGACGAATTGCTAGTCTAATTTGATTGGAATTGAGCCAATGAAAACTGGCTTTCGATTTCATGATAACTCCGGGTTTGATCGTTTTCGAAAAATTGCTAGTCTAATTCGATTCAGTGGTTTTCGGTTTCATGATAACTTCGGGTTTGATCATTTTTGGCAAATCACTAGTTAAATTCGATTGGAATCGAATCAATGAAAAGTTGTTTTTTATTTCACGATAACATCGCGTTTGTTCGTCTTCAGGCAAGTTACTATTCTAGTTCGATTGGAATCAAGCGAATGAAAAGTGGTTTTTGATTTCATGATAACTTCGGGTTTGTTCATTTTTGGTGAATTGCTAGTCTAATTCGATTGGAATCAGCCAATGAAAAGTGGTTTTTGATTTCATGATAACTTCGGGCTTGATCATTTTCGACGAATTGCTAGTTTAATTCGATTGGAATCAAGCCAATGAAAAGTGGCTTTCGATTTCATGATAACTTCGGGTTTGATCGTTTTCGAAAAATTGCTAGTCTAATTCGATTGGAATCAAGCCAATGAAAACTGGTTTTCAATTTCATGATAACTTCAGTATTGATCGTTTTTGGCGAATTGCTAGTCGAATTCGATTGGAATCGAGCTAGTAAAATGTGGCTTTTGATTTCTTGATAACTTCGGGTTTGTTTGCTTTTTGCGAAATGCTAGTCTAATTCGATTGGAATTGAGCCAATGAAAAGTTGTTTTTTATTTCATGATAACTTCGCTCTTGTTCGTTTTTGGCGGATTGCTAGTCCAATTTGATTGGAATCGAGCCAATTAAAAGTTGTTTTTGATTTCATGATAACTTCGGATTTGATCGCTTTCGAAAATTGCTAGTCCAATTCGATTGGAATCGAACTAATGAAAAGTGGTTTTTGATTTAATGATAACTTCAGGTTTGATCATTTTTGATGAATTGCTATTCTAATTCGATTGGAATCGAGCCAATGAAAAGTGGTTTTCGATTTCTTGATAACTTTGGGTTTGAACATTTTCAGTGAATTGCTAATATAATTCAATTAGAATCGAGCCAATGAAAAGTGTCTTTCGATTTCATGATAACTTCGGTTTGATCGTTATCTAAAATTTTTTAGTCTAATTCTATTGGAATCGAACGAATGAAAAGTGGTTTTTGATTTCATGATAACTACGGGATTGATCATTTTTTGTAAATCGCTAGTCTAATTCGATTGGAATCGAGCCATTGAAAAGTAGTTTTGATTTCATGATAACTTCGGGTTCGTTCATTTTTTGCGAATTTGCGAGTCTAATTCGATTAGATTCGAGCCAATGAAGAGTGGCTTTTGATTTCATCATAACATCAAGTTTGTACATCTTTGGCAAATTGCTAGTCTAATTCGATTTGAATCGAGCCAATGAAAAGTGGTTTTTGATTTCAGGATAACTTCGGGTTT
>NW_019231009.1:0-2986 GCF_002742605.1 Olea europaea var. sylvestris
CGATCGCCTACAATCCAAGCATTCCAAATAAGCAAGTGTTTGTTCTTCCACAAAGGACCGAAATCCCTCATACATCACGTGAATAAAGCTAGGTTCAATCCAAAAGGATCGCTACATTTTCGAAAAGTACTTATGGGCCCAAAACGGACACCATATGGAAAAGTCACACTCAGTTCTTAGATCGCCGACAATCCATCCATTCCAAATAAGCAAGTGCTTGTTCTTCCACAACGGATCGAAATCCCTCATACATCAAGTGAAAAAGGGTGGGTTCAATCCAAAAGGATCGCTACATTTCCAAAAAGTACTTATGGGCCCAAAACGGACAGCGTATGCAAAAGTCACACTCAGTTCTTCGATCGCCGACAATCCAAGCATTCGAAATAAGCAACTGTGTGTTCTTCAACAACTGGCCGAGATCACTGATACGGCATGATGAAAGGCGTGGGTTCGATCCAAGAGGATCGCTACATTTTCCAAAAGTACTTATGGGCCCAAAACGGACACCGTATGCAAAAGTCACACTCAGGTCTTCGAACGCCGACAATCCAATCGTTCCAAATAAGCAAGTCCTTGTTATTCCAAAAATGGCCAAAATTTGTCATACGTCACGGCGAAGCGGTGAGTTTGATTCAAAAGGGTCGCTACATTTTCGAAAAGTACTTATGGGCCCAAAACGGAAACCATATGCAAAAGTCACACTCAGTTCTTAGATCGTCGACAATCCAACCGTTCCAAATAAGCAAGTGCTTGTTCTTCCACAACGGATCAAAATCCATAATACATCACGTGAAAAAGGGTGGGTTCAATCCAAAAGGATTGCTACATTTCCAAAAAGTACTTTTGGGCCCAAAACGGACACCGTATGCAAAAGTCACACTTAGTTCTTCGATCGCCTACAATCCAAGCATTCCAAATAAGCAAGTGCTAGTTCTTCAACAAAGGACCGAAATCCCTCATACATCACGCGAAAAAAGCTGGGTTCAATCCAAAAGGATCGCTACATTTCCGAAAAGTACTTATGGGCACAAAACGGACACCGTATGCAAAAGTCACACTCAGTTCTTAGATCGCCAACAATCTAACCATTACAAAGAAGCAAGTGCTATTTCTTCCACAACGGATCGAAATCCCTCATACATCACGCGAAAAAGGGTGGGTTCAATCCAAAAGGATCGCTACATTTCCAAAAAGTATTTATGGGCCCGAAACGGACACCGTATGCAAAAGTCACACTCAGTTCTTCGATCGTCGACAATCCAAGCATTCCAAATAAGCAACTGCGTGTTCTTGAACAAATGGCCGAGATCACTCATACGACATGATGAAAGACGTGGGTTTGATCCAAGAGGATCGCTACATTTTCCAAAAGTACTTATGGGCCCAAAACAGACACCGTATGCGAAAGTCACACTCAGATCTTCGAACGCCGACAATCCAACCGTTCCAAATAAGCAAGTGCTTGTTAATCGAAAAATGCCCAAAATCCATCATACGTCACGGCGAAGCTGTGAGTTCAATTCAAAAGGGTCGCTACATTTCCGAAAAGTACTTATGGGCCCAAAACGGACACCGTATGCAAAAGTTACACTCAGTTCTTCGATAGCCGACAATCCAAGCATTCCAAATAGGCAAGTGCTTGTTCATCCATAAACAACTGAAATCCCTCATACGATGTGAACAAACGGGTGGGTTAAATCCAAAAGGATCGCTACATTTCCGGAAAGTACTTATGGGCCCAAAATGGACACCGTATGCAAAAGTCACACTCAGTTCTTCGATCGCCTACAATCCAAGCATTCCAAATAAGCAAGTGCTTGTTCTTCCACAAAGGACCGAAATTCCTGATACATCACGTGAAAAAAGCTGGGTTCAATCCAAAAGGATCGCTACATTTCCGAAAAGTACTTATGGCCCTAAAACGGACACCGTATGCAAAAGTCACATCAGTTCTTAGATCGCCGACAATCCAACCGTTCCAAATAAGCAAGTGCTTGTTCTTCCACAACAGATCGAAATCCCTCATACATCACAAGAAAAAGGGTGGGTTCAATCCAAAAGGATCGCTACACTTCCAAAAAGTACTTATGGGCCCAAAACGGACACCGTATGCAAAAGTCACACTCAGTTCTTCGATCGCCGACAATCTAAGCATTCCAAATAAGCAGCTATGTATTCTTCAACAAATGGCAGAGATCACTGATACGACATGATGAAAGGCGTGGGTTCGATCCAACAGGATCGCTACATTTTCCAAAAGTACTTATGGGCCCAAAACGGACACCGTATGCAAAAGTCACACTCAGGTCTTCGAACGTCGACAATCCAACCGTTCCAAATAAGCAAGTGCTTCTTATTCCAAAAATGGTCAAAATCCGTCATACGTCATGGTGAATCGATGAGTTCAATTCGAAAGGGTCGCTACATTTTCGAAAAGTACTTATGGGCCCAAAACGGACACCGTATGCAAAAGTTACACTCAGTTCTTCGATAGCCGACAATCCAAGCATTCCAAATAGGCAAGTGCTTGTTCATCCACAAATGATTGAAATCCCTCATACGATGTGAACAAAAGGGTGGGTTAAATCCAAAAGGATCGCTACATTTTCGGAAAGAACTTATGGGCCCAAAACGGACACCGTATGCAAAAGTCACACTCAGTTCTTCGATCTCCTATAATCCAAGCATTCCAAATAAGCAAGTGCTTGTTCTTCCACAAAGGACCGAAATCCCTCATACATCACGCGAAAAAAGCTTGGTTCAATCCAAAAGGATCGCTACATTTCCGAAAAGTACTTATGGGCCCAAAATGGACACCGTATGCAAAAGTCACACTCAGTTCTTACATCGTCGACAATCCAACCATTCCAAATAAGCAAGTGCTTGTTCTTCCACAACAGATCGAAATCCCTCATACATCACGTGAAAAAGGGTCGGTTCAATCTAAAAGGATCGCTACATTTCCAAAAAGTACTTATGGGCCCAA
>NW_019231010.1:0-2986 GCF_002742605.1 Olea europaea var. sylvestris
GCATAAGATTAATTTTATCCTGCAGTTCAAACATTATCATAGCTAGCATAAATTGCATTTCATGGTATATGAGAGTACACATTTTAGAATCAACACCAAACAATTTGTGTAACAAAGAATGTCTATGCTCTCCACGGGAAGAAAACAAGCACGGGAGTTTGCACACCTGAGAGCTAAGGTTATCAGTTTTATCTACCAGCAGCTCGATTTTCTCCCCACGGTCAAGAACCTGCATAAAGATAAGTCTTAATCAAGAATCACGCACCATTTAGAACCTCAAATATCATATTACTGGAAATTGTATATTGCACAGGATAAATAATTTATAGGAAGGTGAAGTATGGTTTTACTTTCTCAATATTTTCCATCATCACACCTTTGACTTCTGAAACCTGAGCTTTCACCTTTGCAAGCTTGCTGATCTCCTCAGGATGATCCACACAGTATTGCATTTGCTCCTTCAAATTGGGTCTAAGTTTTTGACATTATGCCATTAGGTAATGATTTGTGAAATGAAAAATAATTCATAATCAAATACGGAATAAATTTACGGCGAGTAAAAGAGGACTATACCCAAATTCTCTATTCAGGCTGTTAGCAACAGCTGTAGAAGCCTTTCCCCCACCATACTTCTTGGTGAAATCCTCCTTAATTCGCTCAAGAAATGCCATAGGAATCTGTCTGCCAACAGATTGAACAGCAACAACACAATATGCTGTAATGAATGCATAGAAAGTTAGTCCGGCTGAGTAAATCGAAAAGGAAAAAACTGAAGATAAGAAAGGACCTAAATGATTTGAGACAAATTTCAGGCATATAATTTTGTTCGAAAGCTGCACATTCAAGTATTTGTAAAGCAAACAATAGTTCATTTAAACCTGAAAATATTTGGTCAACTACATTTCTTATTCCGCATTATATCAATTCTGGCAGTTGTCCTTCCAAATAAATTAATTCTCAAGATTGTCTTATAGAAACATCTAAAGGCAAAACTAGAGGCTTGAATCTGAAGTAAGGAAATAAATCTGCCACATTTGAAACTAGATTTATAATTAGATGCTAGTCGTTACAAAATTAACATTAGATCTCATCTTTTTGCACGTACATAATTACTTAAAGCTAAAGTAAAAACTCAACAAATAACCTCACTCCAGGGCTTATCAAATGCCATAGACCATCACAAAACATGACAGAAAGATAATGCTCATTAGCAGAAAGCAAATCACATCAAACACGTACAAAGATTTCAACAAAGAACAGCTGGAAAATATATTTCTAATTAAAAGATCACTATCGATTTTGAAAAAGAGAAGGGACATCAGAGTGATTCAAATAACCAACAAAAATAAGATCAAAGGACTCATAAGTCATAAGCAATCCGGAATGACAAAGTCAGGAATTCAAAATTACATTGCCAATTCTAACTTTACTCTAAAGCAGCATACTATGACTGCAGGCTTACAGTTAACACCTTTACTGAAGTTAATTGATAAAAAATAACATGATATTTCAAAACTGATCCAAAGTTTTTACAAGTAAATTCAAATTATATCAAGTCTTCTAATGATAAAATTTGAAAAACATAAGAATCACACAAAACCGATAATCAAACCAAATCACTATAATTAAGTGAAGTTATAAATTATAAAATTTGCATCAAACAAATCGATGGTGCAATAATATTATATATCACAATTCACAAGGGGCTTACTGAAGCCATCCTCTACAAGGTAGTTGAAGGTATGGCCATCACAGTCATAAGTAAACTTGTTGTTAGTAGCCGGAAGTTTCTGAAGGCACTGGAAAGCTATGTTAGTGAAATTCCCCGTGAACTCCGTGTACTCCGCCATGATCACCGTCCCACGCGCCACAAAGCTGTAAATCAACGAATGCTGTCCCATTCAATTTAGATTTTCCCTCTTTCAGAGAACTCGAGCGCTCTACGTATTGTTGCAGAATTTAGAGAGATAAATTAGACGTTGTAGAGGAATCTGTGACGATAAATTTGAAACGAGAGAGAGATGGGAAAGGAAGGAATTTTTTCTGTGGGACAGACATGGGAAATAACGGAAACGCCACAATGCTGGGTTTTTGTCAGTTACGAATTTTATTGCATCATTAGTCCCTAATTTATTTCTGAGTTACAAAATTGAACCTTTGACTTTAAAAATGTGTAAATTAGTCTCATCATTAACCTTTCATTAATAGTACACGATTAATCCCAATACTTTTCTGTTAACTTTTCTGCATCGTCCTAATTCTTCCCATTCTACAAAAAGAGTTTCGATAATAGTTTATAAATCTTTTGAGTAAAACAAAATTACCTTTGAATCAAATGAAAAATTATCAGAGAGATGAATGCTCAAAATTCTGTGCTTTCCTTATAAATCTTCACCATCTCATTTCCAAATTACTTATAAAAAATTTACTCCTAACTGTAGCAACCTTCTGAAGAAAATCAACAACTGGATCGAAGCTTGAGCTATGTACAAATGTACCAACGATCTGGTAGAACAAAGCTTCAGAATTTCCTTTATTACACTGTTCATAAATCAAGCAATTCGTCAACGAACATTCTAGTATGAGCATTTCATATAGTAAATGAAATAGAATTGAATCGACTTCACATACGAGTGTGAAAGTGAAATTAGGTTTTGACTGGCGAAAAGTTAGTATTTATTACAAGAACCATGCATGCATGACAGTTTCGTCACATGAGAGGCCCCCGCAATAAGTGTGGAGCCTCCTAATGTGAGGAGATTGTCTTATATAAGCAGGTTAACCCATATAACAATGAAATTAGGAAGCGGTACGATGAGGTACAAAAATCGGACATTCATTGAACAGGGTTTAGTGCGTAAAGGAATTCTATGAGGAAAACATAATTGGGGTGAGAGAGGCTCGAACTCTTGACCTTAGGATTTTGCATAGTTATTTCATGTAGTCGCATTTTATATTATTTAAAAGATGGTAGAATTTTGTTTCA
>NW_019231011.1:0-2985 GCF_002742605.1 Olea europaea var. sylvestris
TTTGATTTCATGATAACTTCTGGTTTGTTTGTTTTTTGCGAAATGCTAGTCTAATTCGATTAGAATTGAGGCAATGAAAAGTGATTTTTGATTTCATTGTAACATCGGGTTTGTTCATTTTTTTTGCGAATTGCTAGTCTAATTCGATTTCATGATAACTTCGGGTTTGTTCATTTTCGACAAATTGCAAGTCTAATTCCATTGGAATCGAGCATATGAAATATGGTTTTCGATTTAATGATAACTTCGGGTTTGTTCATTTTTGGCGAATTGCAAGTCTAATTCGATTGGAATAGAGCCAATGAAAAGTGGTTTTAGATTTCATGATAACTTCGGGTTTGTTCGGCTTTGGCGAATTGCAAGTCTAATTCGATTGGAATCAAACCAATGAAAGGTGGATTTAAATTTCATGATAACTTAGGGTTTGTTCATTTTTGGCAAAATGCTAGTCTAATTCGATTGGAATTGAGCCAATCGAAAGTAGTTTTTGATTTCGTGATAACTTCGAGTTTGATCATTTCTTGCGAAATGCTAGTCTAACTCGATTGGAATCGAGCCAATGAAATGTAATTTTCGATTTCAAGATAACTTCGGGTTTGTTCGTTTTTGGCGAATTGCAAGTCTAATTCGATTGGAATGGAGCCAATGAAAAGTGGTTTTCGATTTCATGATAACTTCAGGTTTGTTCGTCTTTGGCGAATTTGAAAAGTGGTTTTTAATTTCATGATAACTTATGGTTTGTTCGTCTTTGGGGAATTGCAAGTCTAATTCAATTGGAATCGATCCAATGAAAAGTGGTTTTCAATTTCATGATAACTTGGGGTTTGTTCGTCTTTGATGAATTGTGAGTCTAATTTGATTGGAATCAGTCTAATGAAAAATGGTTATCGATTTCATGATAACTTTGGGTTTGTTCATTTTCAGCGAATTGCTAGCCTAATTTGATTGGAATCGAGCCAATGAATAGTGGTTTTCGATTTCATGATAACTTCGGGTTTGTTCATTTTCGACAAATTGCAAGTCTAATTCGAATGGAATCGAGCGTATGAAAAGTGGTTTTGGATTGAATGATGACTTCGGGTTTGTTCGTTTTTGGCGTATTGTTAGTCTAATTCTATTGGAATCGAGAGAATGAAAAGTGGTTTTAGATTTCATGATAACTTCGAGTTTGATCATTTTCGATGAATGGCTCGTCTAATTTGATTGAAATCAAGTCAATGAAAAGTGGTTTTTGATTTCATGATAACTTTGTGTTTGTTCGTTTTTAGCGAAATGCTAGTCTAATTCGATTGGAATTGAGCCAATGGAAAATAGTTTTTGATTTCATGATAACTACGGGTTTGATCATTTTTTGCGAAATGCTAGTCTAATTCGATTGGAATCGAGCCAGTGAAAAGTGGTTTTCAATTTCTTGTTAACTTCGAGTTTATTCCTTTTCGGCAAATTGCAAGTCTAATTCAATTGGAATCGAGCATATGAAAATTGGTTTTCAATTTCATGATAACTTCGGGTTTGTTCGTTTTCGACGAATTGCTAGTCTAATTCGATTGGAATCGAGCTAATGAAAAGTGGTTTTTGATTTCATGATAACTTCGAGTTTGATCATTTTCGACGAATGGCTAGTCTAATTTGATTGGAATCGAGTCAATGAAAAGTGGTTTTTGATTTCATGATAACTTTGGGTTTGTTCATTTTTTGCGAAATGCCAGTCTAATTCGATTGGAATTGAGCCAATGGAAAGTAATTTTTGATTTCATGATAACTTCGGGTTTGATCATTTTTTGCAAAATGCTAGTCTAATTCGATTGGAATCGAGCCAATGAAAAGTGGTTTTCGATTTATTGATAACCTCGAGTTTATTCCTTTTCTGCAAATTACAATCTAATTCGATTGGAATCGAGCATATGAAAAGTGGTTTTCGATTTCATGATAACTTCGGGTTTGTTTGTTTTCGGCGAATTGCTAGTCTAAGTCGATTGGAATCGAGCTAATGAAAAGTGGTTTTTGAGTTCATGATAACTTCGAGTTTGATCATTTTCGACGAATGGCTAGTCTAATTTGATTGGAATCGAGTCAATGAAAAGTGGTTTTTGTTTTAATGATAACTTGGGGTTTGTTCGTTTTTAGCGAAATGCTAGTCTAATTCGATTGGGATAGAGCCAATGGAAAGTTATTTTTGATTTCATGATAACTTCGGGTTTTATCATTTTCTGCGAAATGCTAGTCTAATTCGATTGGAATCGAGCCAATGAAAAGTGGTTTTCGATTTCTTGATAACTTTGAGTTTGTTCCTTTTCGGTAAATTGCAAGTCTAATTCGATTGGAATGGAGCATATGAAAAGTGGTTTTCGATTTCATGATAACTTCGGGTTTGTTCGTTTTCGGGGAATTGCTAGTCTAATTTGATTGGAATCGAGCCAATGATAAGTGGTTTTCGATTTCATTATAACTTCGGGATTGTTCGTCTTTGGCGAATTGCATATCTAATTCGATTGGAATCGAGCCAATGAAAAGTGGTTTTCAATTTCATGATAACTTCGGGTTTGTTCGTCTTTGGCGAATTGCAAGTCTAATTTGATTGGAATCGATCCAATGAAAAGTGATTTTCGATTTCAATATAACTTTGGGTTTGTTCATTTTCGGTGAATTGCTAGCCTAATTCGATTGGAATCGAGCCAATGAAAAGTGGTTTTCGATTTCATGATAACTTCGTGTTTGTTCATTTTTGGTGAATTGCCAGTCTAATTCGATTGGAATGGAGCCAATGAAAAGTAGTTTTTGATTTCATGATAACTTTAGGTTTGTTCGTTTTTGACGAATTGCTAGTCTAATTCAATTGGATTCGAGCTAATGAAAAGTGGTTTTTGATTTCATGATAACTTCGGGTTTGATCATTTTCGACGAATGGCTAGTCTAATTTGATTGGAATCAAGTCAATGAAAAGTTATTTTTGATTTCATGATAACTTTAGGTTTGGTCGTTTTC
>NW_019231012.1:0-2985 GCF_002742605.1 Olea europaea var. sylvestris
CGAAATATTTTCTTTCAATTAAATCATTGCAAGTGTACGGTTCATTAACAAGTAATAAAGTGGAATGTTAAGTTCCGAGTATCATCCCACAAAGATTGAGTAGTTCAATTCTAACTATTTTAGCCTTAACCGAAATAAATCTGTCAAAACTGAAATTCATTCTTAGAAAAACCCTAATTTATGAAAACCCTAATTATGCAAACTTGATGATTGGAATGAACTCAGTATGCAAAACGATATTTTAATGAATTAAAATGCAAATTATATGTTTAGAACACGAATTTGTTGTATTCAATGAAAATTAAAAGCACTAGGATCATGATTTCCCATACAATTATCACTTTAAACCCTAATTTCACAATATGACAACACATTTAAATTGTTGACGAATCAATGCTCCTAAATCTATCCAATACTCTCTCGAGCTGTATCGAACCTATTTTTACATATCACCGGCCTATATTTCTATGACAAGTGTATATATAAAAATGCATATGATTTTGTGAACACTTAAAGATTCACGTAGAGTATAGCGGTATATTTCTATCCCCTATCGGACCCTACGATAATTTATATTATGTTGAACCTATTCCAATTCTCTCGAATGCAAGAATAAGTCATCTAAACTCACACAATTATGGGCCCTTAATTGTGGAAACAATAATTGCATATAAATCATTCAAAACAATCAAAACACGTTTTTAATGTCAAATTGTAAAACTAGAAAATTAAAGATCAAATCGCATGGTACATCGATCTTCTAGATCATGAAAATCTAACCTAACATAGATAAAATATAAGAATACATCAGATTTTGAAAAAAAAAAAAAATCACCGAGTTATGAATTCTTGATAAATCTTGAAAATCCTTGTGCAATTCTTCGTTACTTGCGCTAAAAATCCTCTTCAAGATATAGTTTCTTGCCTCCCAATACGTCCTGCCGTGAAATATGACGGGTCTAGGTTTTTATATCGCCTCCCAATCGAGTTCCAAAAGAGTTATATCGAAAACAGGAAACTGCAGGCTCGGTCCTTGATTTATGCCTATGCAACCGCATATGCTAAAAAAATTTGGCCTTTTAATGCTCGGGAGGTTCCTATGTGATCGCATAGGTATAACCTATGTGACTGCATAGGTCTTTTCCCGAACGCTGATTTTAGTTCTTAAACTTTATTTTCCACATTCTTGGCCTCGTTTCTTCCTTCTTTTTGTTCTCCCTATCAATGTTAACCTCCAATTGGAACTTGGCTCAATCAAATCTTTGATTGCTCCTTTGGTTCATCTTTTGGATATTTGCATGTTGGTCCCTGAAATTTCATTTTGGTGCATTTTGGTCTTTTTTGCTTCTTTTTCTCATGAATTTCATCATATCCATCAATATAGCCCTAGATTAAGTCACAATCAACCAAATTTATCAATAATTAGTCATGTTTTGTGGACTGGGTAAGTGTATAAAAACACACTTATCAAACCCCCCCAAACTTGAACTATTGTTTGTCCTCAAACAAAATAGTGATTTACCTCTACACAAAACATGGCTTGACAACTTGCCAAGTCTCAGGATTGGAATTCAGTGATCAACATAAGGAACAGTTTCAATAGTGCAGAAAGAAAATCTACCTTATTTGATGAATGTATACTTGACGCGTGTGTGTAAAGTCATGCAAACGTATCAAGGTCATGATTGTTTAAATCCCAATCCCAAAATGGTCAAAAATATCCTTACTTCGCTCGAGATATACAAACCCCCCAAACTTATTCTTTTCACTCACTTATCCCGGGGTTGTGTTTTAAAGTTAAAGGAATAGGTGACTGTAGTCCTTACCCTCTCCTTGTTTGGATAGATCTCACCATCACAGGTTCGCATGTTAACAAGTGAATGCTCTTCTATATTTGATTGCTTCAACACTTGAGATTAAACTAAGTTACTTGTCTCATTTTGAAGGTGCGATTTTTTATCAACGAAATGTCTAAGGGCTTTATTCATACCATCATATTCTGTATTATTAAAAAATTTTATGTCATCTTCTCATTTGCTTTCTCTATAGTCCCTGTAACGAGCTTTAGGCCGGTGACTCCTAAACCAGTTGGCCTTAGGATACCAAGTTTTAAACCCTTGCAGGCTTATTCACTCGAGTTATAAAGGCTCGATCAGATGATTTTTTATTGACCTCTTTCCCTTTTACTTTCTATATGACCCCTGTAACGAGTTTTAGACCGGCGACTCCCAAACCAGTTGGCTTTAGGGCACCAGATTTCGAAATATCCTTAAAGGCTTACTGGACGAGTCATAAAGGCTTGGAAAGGAATCATATTTTTGTAATATAAAATTATGCCCTTTTTGTATGTTTTTAGACATTTGGTCTCTAGAATCAACCCCCAATTTAAGACCTTCCTCTAGTTTTCATCTCACTTGTCTAGGCAATCCACATAGCGTAATTCATGCACGGGGCCCCCGCTTATCCTAATGTTCCCCCATAATTGTTAAACTGTCTCCAAACTATTCATTAAGGCACTTTCGTATATAGGTCTACATTACTTTATGGCTTAATCTAATTGAGGTCTTCTAGTTTCTCCTACTTTATTCAAACTCAATCACTCATCTGACATGTATGGCATGAGTGGCGTGCATATGAAATATCAAGTACTACCTCAACAAGTATCAGCTAATCAAATTCTGCACCATATTCTCAGTTCCTAACACATACCTCTCCCAATAATTACATCATCGCCTGACGGCTATCAAACCCAAACAAGCATGCAATGAACTTAATACAGCATATTGATCCAATAATCACTCATCAAGCACACAATATGTAATCAGTAACAAGGTTTTTATTAACTATGATCATTTCAAAAGGATTACATTACACGACCATAATTTAGTTTCCAAAATGTCTCACGTTCAAGAATTATGCCACCACCTCCCAAACTTATACTGTACATTGCCCTCAATGTGAAAAATAAAAGTTTCAAAAGGCATA
>NW_019231013.1:0-2984 GCF_002742605.1 Olea europaea var. sylvestris
GTACACTTTAGTTTAGAATTTGCAACGTGACATTACCCTGCTGGACAACATAAATTTCAAACAATTTTTCCATTCAATTGACATTTGACAACAATGCAAGTGTCAAACAACGTGTCAAAAATCAGTGTACAAATAGCAAAGTTCAATCGGTAGGGACCTTGCTTCATATACACTATGGTGTACAATTTAGTTTACACTTCACCACGTGACATTACCCTGTTGGGCAGCATAAATTTCAAACAATTTTCCCATCCAATTGACACTTGACAACAATGTAAATGTCAAACTAGGTGACAAAAATCCGTTTACAAATAGCGAAGTTTAATCGATAAGAACCTAGCTACATGTACACTAAGGTGTAGCCTTCGGTTTACACTTTGCCACGTGACATTACCCTATTGGGCAATTTAAATTTTAAACAGTTTTCCCATCCAATTAACACTTGACAACAATGTGAATGTTGAACAACATGTCAAAAATCGATGTATAAATAGCAAAGTTAAATCGAAAAGAACCTTGCAACATTATGGTGTACACTTTAGTTTAAACTTTTCTACGTGACATTACCCGATTGGACAGTTTAAATTTCAAACAGTTTTTCCATCTAATTGAAACTTGACAACAATGCTATTGTCAAACAACTTGTCAAAAATTAGTGTACAAATAGCAAAGTTCAATCGGTAAGAACCTTGCTACATGTACACTATGGTGTATACTTTAGTTCTCACTTTGCCACGTGACATTACCCTATTTGAGAGTTTAAATTTCAAACAGTTTTTCCATCCAATTGAAACTTGACAACGATGCTAGTGTCAAACAACGTGTCAAAAATCAGTGTACAAATAGTAAAGTTCAATCGGTAAGAACCTTGTAACATGTACACTATGGTGTACACTTTAGTTTAAACTTTGCCACGTTACATTACCCGGTTGGACAACATAAATTTTAAACAATTTTCCCATCCAATTGACACTTGACAATAACGCAAGTGTTAAACAACGTGTCAAAAATTAGTATACAAATAGCAAAGTTCAATCGGTAAGAACCTTGCCACATGTAAATTATGGAGTACACACTTTAGTTAATTCTTCGTCACGTTACATCACTCCGTGGACAGTTTAAATTTCAAACAGTTTTCCCATCCAATTGAAACTTGACAACAATGCAAGTGTCAAACAAGGTTTCAAAAGTAAGTTTACAAATAGCAAAGTTTAATCGATAAGAACCTTGCTACATGTACACTAAGGTGTAGCCTTTGGTTTACACTTTGCCACGTGACATTACCCTATTAAACAATTTAAATTTCAAATAGTTTTCCCATCCAATTAACACTTGACAAAAATGCAAATTCAAACATGTCAAAAATCTGTGTACAAATAGCAGAGTTCAATCGGAAAGAACCTTGCTACATGTACACTATGGTGTACACTTTAGTTTAAACTTTTCTACATGACATTACCTAGTTAGACAGTTTAAATTTCAAACAGTTTTTCCATCCAATTGAAACTTGACAACAATGATATTGTCAAACAACTTGTCAAAAATTAGTTTACAAATAGCAAAGTTCAATCGGTAAGAACCTTGCTACATGTACACTATGGTGTACACTTTACTTTTTACTTTGCAAAGTGACATTACCCTATTTGAGAGTTTAAATTTCAAACAGTTTTTCCATCCAATTGAAACTTGACAACAATGGGAGTGTCAAACAACTTGTCAAAAATCAGTGTACAAATAGCAAAGCTCAATCGGGAAGAACCTTGCTATATGTACACTATGGTGTACACTTTAGTTTACACTTTTTCACATGACATTACCCTATTGGAGAGTTTAAATTTCAAATAGTTTTTCCATCCAATTCAAACTTGACAATAATGCTAGTGTCAAACAATGTGTCAAAAATCAGTGTACAAATAGTAAAGTTTAATCGGTAAGAACATTGCAACATGTACACTATGGTGTACACTTTAGTTTAAACTTTGCCACGTGACATTACCCGGTTGGACAAAATAAATTTCAAACATTTTTACCATCCAATTGACTCTTGACAACAATGCAACTGTCAAACAACGTGTTAAAAATCAGTGTACAAATAGAAAAGTTCAATTGGTAAGGACCTTGCTTCTTGTACACTATGGTGTATACTTTAGTTTACACTTTGCCACATGACATTACCCTATTGGACGGCGTAAATTTCAAAGAATTTTCCCATCCAATTGACACTTGACAATAATGCAAGTATCAAACAACGTGTCAAAAATCAGTGTACAAATAGGAAGGTTCAATCGATATGAACCTTGTACATGTACACTATGTTGTACACTTTAGTTTACACTTTTCCACGTGGCATTACCCTGTTGGAAGTTTGAATTTCAAAACGTTTTTCCATCCAATTGAAACTTGACAACAATGCTACTTTAAAACAACTTGTCAAAAATCAATGTACAAATAGCGAAATTCAATCGGCAAGAACCTTGCTACAAGTACACTATGGTATACACTTTAGTTTACACTTTGCCACGTGACATTACCCTGTTGGAGAGTTTAAATTTCAAAGAGTTTTTCCATCCGATTGACACTTGACAGCGATACAAATGTCAAACAACGTGTTAAAAATCAGTGTACAAATAGCGAATTTCAGTCGGAAAGACCCTTGCTGAACATCACTACGTTGGACAGTTTGTCATGTGACATTACCTTGTTAAACAGTTTAATTTTCAAATTGTTTTTTTTTCCATCCAATTGACACTTGACAACAATGCATGTGTCAAACAATGTGTCAAAAATCATTGTACAAATAGCAAAGTTCAATCGGAAAGGACCTCGCTTATTGTACACTATGGTGTACACTTTAGTTTACAATTTGCCACGTGACATTACCCGGTTGGACAGCATGAATTTCAAACAATTTTCCCATCCAATTGACACTTAACAACAATGCAAGTGTCAAACAACGTGTCAAAAATCAGTGTACAAATAGCAAA
>NW_019231014.1:0-2983 GCF_002742605.1 Olea europaea var. sylvestris
CCGGGGGCAATTTCGTCATTTTTCTCGACTGTTTCGGAATCGGCTAAAATTTGGCAGTTTGATCTGAAATAAAAATCGCGCCGCGGGCAATTTCGACATTTTTCTCGACAGTGTCGGAATGGGCTTGAATTTGACAGGTCGATCGGGAACAGAAACCGCGCCGGGAGCAATTTCGTCATTTTTTGCGACTGTGTCGGAATTTGCTAAAATTTGGCAGTTTGATCTGAAATAAAAATCGCGCCGTGAGCAATTTCGTCATTTTTCTCGACTTTGTCGTAATGGGCTCAAATTTGACAGGTTTACCGGGAACAAAAATCACGCCGGGGGCAATTTCGTCATTTTTCTCAACTGTGTCGGAATTGGCTGAAATTTGGCAGTTTGATCGGAAATAAAAATCGCGCTGGCGGTAATTTCGTCATTTTTCTCGACTGGGTCGGAATGGGCTCAAATTTGACCGATTTATCGGGAACAAAAATCGCGCCGGGTGTAATTTCGTCATTTTTCGCGACTGTGTCGGAATTGGCTAAAATTTGACTTGTTGATAGGAAACAAAAATCGCACCGGGGGCAATTTCGTCATTTTTCTCGACTGTGTCGGAATGGGCTCAAATTTGACCGATTTATCGGGAACAAAAATCGCGCCGGGTGTAATTTCGTCATTTTTCGCGACTGTGTCGGAATTGGCTAAAATTTGACTTGTTGATAGGAAACAAAAATCGCACCGGGGGCAATTTCGTCATTTTTCTCGACTGTGTCGGAATGGGCTCAAATTTGACCGATTTATCGGGAACAAAAATCGCGCCGGGTGTAATTTCGTCATTTTTCGCGACTGTGTCGGAATTGGCTAAAATTTGACTTGTTGATAGGAAACAAAAATCGCACCGGGGGCAATTTCGTCATTTTTCTCGACTGTGTCGGAATTGGCTGAAATTTGGCAGTATGATCGGAAATAAAAATCGCGCTGGCGGTAATTTCGTCATTTTTCTCGACTGTGTCGGAATGGGCTCAAATTTGACCGATTTATCGGGAACAAAAATCGCGCCGGGCGTAATTTCGTCATTTTTCGCGACTGTGTCGGAATTGGCTAAAATTTGACTTGTTGATAGGAAACAAAAATCGCACCGGGGGCAATTTCGTCATTTTTCTCGACTGTGTCGGAATTTACTAAAATTTGGCAGTTTGATCTGAAATAAAAATCGCACAGGGGCAATTTCGTCATTTTTTTGACTGTGTCGGAATGGGCTCAAATTTGACTGGTTGATCGGAAACAAATCGGAATGGGCTCAAATTTGACAAGTTGATCGGAAATAAAAATCGCGTCGGGGGCAATTTCGTCATTTTTCTCGACTGTGTCGGAATTGGCTGAAATTTGGTAGTTTGATCGGAAATAAAAATCGCGCCGGCGGCAATTTCATCATTTTTCTCAACTGTGTCAGAATGGGCTCAAATTTGACATGTTGATCGGGAACAAAAATCGCGCCGGGTGTAATTTCGTCATTTTTCGCGACTGTGTCGGAATTGGCTAAAATTCGACTTGTTGATCGGAAACAAAAACTGCGCCGTGGGCAATTTCGTCATTTTTCTCGACTGTGTCGGAATTGGCTGAAATTTGGCAGTTTGATCTGAAATAAAAATCAAGCGAGGGGCAATTTCGTGATCTTTCTCGACAGTGTCGGAATGGGCTCAAATTTGATAGGTTGATCGGAAACAAAAATTGCGCCGGAGCAATTTCCTCATTTTTCGTGACTATGTCGGAATTTGCTAAAATTTGAAAGGTTGATCGGAGACAAAAATCGCGCCGGGGGCAATTTCGGCATTTTTCTCGATTGTGTCGGAATTGGCTGAAATTTGGCAGTTTGATCGGAAATAAAAATCGGGCCGACGGCAATTTCGTCAATTTTCTCGACTGCGTCGGAATTGGCTCAAATTTGACAAGTTGATCGGGAACAAAAACTGCGCCGCGGGCAATTTCGTCATTTTTCTCGACTGTGTCGGAATTGGCTGAAATTTGGCAGTTTGATCGGAAATAAAAATCGCGCCGGCGGCAATTTCGTCATTTTTCTCGACTGTGTCGGAATGGGCTCAAATTTGACAGGTTTACCGGGAACAAAAATCGCGCCGGGTGTAATTTCGTCATTTTTCGCGACTGTGTCGGAATTGGCTAAAATTTGACTTGTTGATCGGAAACAAAAACCACGCCGGGGGCAATTTCGTCATTTTTCTCGACTGTGTCGGAATTAGCTAAAATTTGGCAGTTTGATCTAAAATAAAAATCGCGCCGGGGGCAATTTCGTCATTTTTCTCGACTGTTTCGGAATCGGCTAAAATTTGGCAGTTTGATTTGAAATAAAAATCGCGCCGCGGGCAATTTCGACATTTTTCTCGACA
Organism: Olea europaea var. sylvestris; assembly: GCF_002742605.1. Classification (NCBI taxonomy): domain Eukaryota; kingdom Viridiplantae; phylum Streptophyta; class Magnoliopsida; order Lamiales; family Oleaceae; genus Olea; species Olea europaea. Next base: position 2,388 of record NW_019231014.1, read on the forward strand.
GTGTCGGAATGGGCTTGAATTTGACAGGTTGATCGGGAACAGAAACCGCGCCGGGAGCAATTTCGTCATTTTTTGCGACTGTGTCGGAATTTGCTAAAATTTGGCAGTTTGATCTGAAATAAAAATCGCGCCGGGAGCAATTTCGTCATTTTTCTCGACTTTGTCGTAATGGGCTCAAATTTGACAGGTTTACCGGGAACAAAAATCGCGCCGGGGGCAATTTCGTCATTTTTCTCAACTGTGTCGGAATTGGCTGAAATTTGGCAGTTTGATCGGAAATAAAAATCGCACCGGCTGCAATTTCGTCATCTTTCTCCACTGTGTCGGAATGGGCTCAAATTTGACAGGTTGATCGGGAACAAAAACTCGCCGGGTGTAATTTCGTCATTTTTCGCGACAGTGTCGGAATTGGCCAAAATTCGAATGGTTGATCGGAAATAAAAATCGCGTTGGTGGCAAATTCGATGTTTTTCTCGACTGTGTCGGAATGGGCTAAAATTTGACAGGTTTATGGGGAACAAAAATCGCGCCGGGTTTAATTTCGTCATTTTTCGCGACTATGTCGGAATTGGCTGATATTCGACTTGTTGATCGAA
>NW_019231015.1:0-2983 GCF_002742605.1 Olea europaea var. sylvestris
TTTTAATGATAAGGAGTTTATAATATAAACTTGAAGGTCAAATGTCACATGAAATAAATCGAGGAAATTGCATTGCTTAGTAATCCAAGGAAATATGAAAACCCGCGGCCTTGCCTCAGCTTGAAGAGCAATTGAGCTCACACATCGAAAAGTCTTGATATCAAACGTCGGAATGCTATCAAAATGATCTCATCCTTATCAATAAAGTTGTCTATACTATACGAGGCTCGTAAATTTTCACCATCTTGCCTAACAATCATGAAGTTACAACCCAATAAATGAAGAGAGATTCACTCGCTACAACACAATATCAGCAAACGACTCAACTAGATTTAATCCTATCATTTTCTTCGATGTCTAAAAATTTGAGGTATCTAGTAAGTGATTATCATTATGCTTGTTACTATCAACACATTTTTCTCCTTCGACGATCATCGAAATTACAATGTACATAGTAACATCATACACCCTTTTAGGTACAACAGTGGAAGAATACATCAAAACACTAAGCAAAAAGATTTTAACTTTGTTTTTCCTATCTAGTATGTGTCTGCACATACTTATTTTAAGAGTAAAAGTGTATATAAAAAAGAGGACAGTGGGGCCACCTTCTTCTCCAAATGACTTAGGACTTGCATATTACCTGATTTATGTACAGGGTGGCATGGTGGCGACGTCCCCCACCCCGACCACTTGGAGGGGAGCTCCCTCTCACTTGTCACCATGCTCCACTCATCTTTGCTCCCTTCTTTGTTTCTTCTTTTGTGTTTGTTTGGTAGTTGTGCTTGCAACACATGTGGGCTCTGTCACAATACACACAAGAGGTAATTTTCATTCATATATTCAATAGGTGGGTTACAGAGTTTATATACGGAAAAAAACTCCTAATTTTGGATAATCACAAATCTGTAGCTAATTAATTGATTCTACACATAATTGCCTAATTCTATTCCCTTAAAATGATACAATTATATATGATTTATGTTTCCAGAAAAAGATTTTTAACAACTCACGCCAACACTCCCCCTCAAGTTGATGCATACAGGTCTCTGATGCCCAACTTGTCAAGTGAGTTGTGAAAGTCCTTGCTTGAAACTGCCTTGGTGAGTATGTCTGCTAGTTGATCCTCGGACTTTACAAAAGGGAAACGAATTGTCTTTGCTACCAAGTTTTCCTTGATGAAGTGTCGATCTATTTCTACATGTTTTGTTCTATCATGTTGAACCGGGTCAAGAGATATGGCAATACCAGCTTTGTTGTCACAGTATAGATCCATCTCAGTAATAGGAGCAAAGCCAAGTTCAGTGAGCAGTTTTCTGATCCAGAGGAGTTCACAAAGTCCTTTTGCCATTCCACGAAACTCCGTTTCAGCACTCGATAATGATACCACTTTTTGCTTCTTACTTCTCCATGTAACGAGATTACCGCCTACAAACATGAAGTAGCCTGAGGTAGACCTCCTATCTGAAATGTTCCCCGCGCAATCTGCATCTGTATAGCCATCAACTTTCAAGTGATCATTCTTTGAAAACATCAGTCCCCTCCCTGGTGAGGACTTTAGATATCGAAGTATTCGAGTCGCAACATCCATGTGGTCTTTGCTAGGGTTATGCATAAACTGGCTAACTACACTTACGGCATAGGCAATATCGAGACGAGTATGAGACAAGTATATAAGTTTGCCAACTAATTTTTGATATCTCCCTTTATTCGTTGGCACTTGATCTGAGCACTCACTCAGCTTAAGGTTTTGAGTGATAGGAGTATCTGCTGGTTTACATTCCAACATCCCCACCTCAGCCAGCAAGTCTAGCGCATATTTTCTTTGGGATAGGAATATGCCTTGTCTTGATCTAACCACTTCAATTCCCAGGAAATACTTGAGGCCTCCCAAGTTCTTTATCTCGAACTCAGACGCCAGCTGTTTCTGAATTCTGGATATCTCTTCTTTATCATCCCCTGTGATAATCATGTCATCCACATACAATATTAATGCAGTTACTTTGCCTCCATTATGCTTAAGAAAGAGTGTATGGTCTGAGTCACTCTGTTTGAACCTATATTTCTTCATTGCCACACTAAATCGTCCGAACCATGCTCGAGGTGACTACTTCAAGCCATATAATGCTCGCTGCAATTTACACACGACATTTTGTGAAGACCCTGTATAGCCCGGAGGGAGGTCCATATAGACTTCTTCTTCAAGGTCGCCATGAAGAAATGCATTCTTCACATCAAGCTGATGTAGTGGCCAGTCAAGATTAGCAGCGAGGGACAATAGTATTCTAACAGTGTTTAGTTTAGCAACTGGTGAAAACGTCTCTTGGTAGTCTATCCCATATGTCTATGTATACCCCTTTGCGACTAGCCTTGCTTTGTACCGCTCAATGGATCCATCTGCTTTGTGTTTGATGGAAAATACCCATCTGCATCCTACTGTCTTCTTTTCTTCAGGTAATGGAACTAGGTTCCACGTGTTATTCTTTACTAGTGCCTCCATCTCATCTTTTATTGCCTGAGTCCATTTGGAATCTGATAAGGCATCCTGAATTCCTGTTGGAACATGATTAGAAGAGAGAACATGTACAAAAGCTTTCAGTGGATCAGATAACTTCGTGGTGGATACATAGTTGGCAACTGGATATCTCGATCTTCGTTTTTCAATGTCTGGAGAGTATCTGCTTGGCAGTTTGCCTCGATTATGCCTGAAAGGTAAATTATAGCCACCAGGAGTATCTAAATTGCTTATATGTGAAGGAGTGCTTACCTCAGAGATATTCTCAGGAGATGGGCCTGCGGATACTGAAGAGAAAGGGGGCTCTGGTTCGGTGGAGTTTGGTTTAGCTTCTACAGTTGGTTCCGGATCTTGAGTCATATCATTCCTTAAGTCAATATCTATTGGAGCTGTCTCTATCTCAGTATTATTTGACCACTCAAACTTCGACCAATTCAACTCTTCATCCCTTGTCTCCCCCTGAAGAGG
>NW_019231016.1:0-779 GCF_002742605.1 Olea europaea var. sylvestris
CGAAATTGCCCCCGGCGCGATTTTTGTTCCCGATAAACCTGTCAAATTTGTGCCCATTCCGACACAGTCGAGAAAAATGACGACATTGTCGCCGGCGCGATTTTTATTTTCGATCAAACTGCCAAATTTCAGCCAATTTCGACACAGTCGAGAAAAATGCCGAAGTTGCCCCCCGGTGCGATTTTTGTTTCTGATCAACCTGAAAAAATTTGAGCCCATTCCGACACAGTCGAGAAAAATGACGAAATTGCCCTCGGCGCGATTTTTATTTCAGTTCAAACTTCCAAATTTTAGCCAATTCTGACACAGTCGAGAAAAATGACGAAATTGCCCCCGGCGCGATTTTTGTCTCCGATCAGCCTGTCAAATTTTAGCCAATTCCGACACAGTCTCGAAAAATGACGAAAGTGCTCCGGCGCGATTTTTGTTTCCGATCAACCTTTTAAATTTGAGCCCAGTCCGACACAGTCGAGGAAAATGATGAAATTGCCCCCGGCGCGATGTTTATTTCAGACCAAACTGCCAAATTTCAGCCAATTACGACACAGTCGAGAAAAATGACGAAATTGCCCCCGTCGCTATATTTGTTTCCGATCACCAAGTCAAATTTTAGCCAATTCCGACACAGTCGCGAAAAATGACGAAATTGCTCCGGCCAGATTTTTGATTCCGATCAACCTTTCAAATTTGAGCCCGTTCCGACACAGTCGAGAAAAATGACGAAATTGCCGACGGCGCGATTTTTATTTCCGATCAAACTACCAAATTTCAGCCAATTC
>NW_019231016.1:920-2983 GCF_002742605.1 Olea europaea var. sylvestris
AAATTGCCCCCGGCGCGATTTTTGTTTCCGATCAACCTGTCAAATTTGAACCCATTCCGACACAGTCGAGAAAAATGACGAAATTGCCGCCGGCGCGATTTTTATTTCCTGTCAAACTGCCAAATTTCAGCAAATTCCGACACAGTCGAGAAAAATGACGAAATTGCCCCTGGTGTGATTTTTGTTTCCGATCAACCTGTCAAATTTGAGCCCATTCCGACACAGTCGAGAAAAATGACGAAATAGACCCCGGCGCGATTTTTAATTAAGATCAAACTGCCAAATTTTAGCCAATTCCGACACAGTCGAGAAAATTGACGAAATTGCCCCCATCGCTGTTTTTGTTTCCGATCAACAAGTCAAATTTTAGCCAATTCTGACACAGTCGAGAAAAATGACGAAATTGCCCCCGGCGAGATTTTTGTCTCCCATCAACTTGTCAAATTTTAGCCAATTCCGACATAGTCTCGAAAATTGATGAAATAGCTCCGGCCCGATTTTTGTTTCCGATCAACCTGTCAAACTTAAGCCCATTCCGACACAGTCGAGAAAGATAACGAAATTCCCCCAGGCGCGATTTTTATTTCAGATCAAACTGCCAAATTTCAGCCAATTCCGACACAGTCGAGAAAATTGACGAAATTGCCCCCGGCGCGGTTTTTGTTTCCGATCAACAAGTCGAATTTTAGCCAATTCCGACACAGTCGCGAAAAATGACGAAATTACACCCGGCGGGATTTTTGTTCCGATCAACCTGTCAAATTTGAGCCCATTCCGACACTGTCGAGAAAAATGACGAAATTGCTCCTGGATCGATTTTTATTTCTGATCAAACTGCCAAATTTCAGCCAATTCGACACAGTCGAGAAAAATGACGAAATTGCCCCCGGCGCGATTTTTATTTCCGATCAACCTGTCAAATTTGAACCCATTCCGACACAGTCGAGATAAATGACTAATTTCCCCCGACGCTATTTTTGTTTCCGATCAACCAGTCAAATTTGAGCACATCCGACACTGTCGAGAAAAATGACGAAATTGCTCCTGGATCGATTTTTATTTCAGATCAAACTGCCAAATTTCAGCCAATTCAGACACAGTCGAGAAAATTGACGAAATTGCCCCCGGCGCGATTTTTATCTCCGATCAACCTGTCGAATTTTAGCCAATTCCGACACAGTCGCGAAAAATGACGAAATTGCTCCGGTGCGATTTTTCTTTCCGATCAGCCTGTCAAATTTTAGCCCATTCCGACATAGTCGAGAAAAATGACGAAATTGCTGCCGACGGGATTTTTATTTCCGATCAAACTGCCAAATTTCAGCAAATTTCGACACAGTCGTGAAAAATGACGAAATTGCCCTCGGCGCGATTTTTGTCTCCGATCAACCTGTCACATTTGAATGAACCTGTCAAATTTTAGCCCATTTCGACACAGTCGTGAAAAATGACGAAATTGTCCCCGACGCGATTTTTATTTCCGATCTCAGCCTGTCAAATTTTAGCCCATTTCGACACAGTCGTGAAAAATGACGAAATTGTCCCCGACGCGATTTTTATTTCCGATCTCAGCCTGTCAAATTTTAGCCCATTTCGACACAGTCGTGAAAAATGACGAAATTGTCCCCGACGCGATTTTTATTTCCGATCTCAGCCTGTCAAATTTTAGCCCATTTCGACACAGTCGTGAAAAATGACGAAATTGTCCCCGACGCGATTTTTATTTCCGATCTCAGCCTGTCAAATTTTAGCCCATTTCGACACAGTCGTGAAAAATGACGAAATTGTCCCCGACGCGATTTTTATTTCCGATCTCAGCCTGTCAAATTTTAGCCCATTTCGACACAGTCGTGAAAAATGACGAAATTGTCCCCGACGCGATTTTTATTTCCGATCAACCAGTCAAATTTCAGCCAATTCCGACACAGTCGAGAAAAATGACGAAATTGCCCCCGCCGCTATTTTTATTTCCGATCAACTAGTCAAATTTTAGCCAATTCCGACACAGTCCCGAAAAATGACGAAATTGCTCCGGTGCGATTTTTCTTTCCGATCAACCTGTC
>NW_019231017.1:0-2982 GCF_002742605.1 Olea europaea var. sylvestris
GGAATTTAAGTAAAATCTCGTGATCACGGGTCTGTGCCCCAAGTCCAGTTTCACGGGCCGTTTCCAATCAACCAACCAAATTTCTGCCCATTCTGACACCGTCGCGACAAATGATAAAAAATTGCCCCTGGTCTGGTTTTTCTTTGTTAATTTTCCTTCCAGCACTTCTTCAACCTAACATAATTAATGCGAAAATTAATTAATCGGACGCCCAAACGAAGGAATTTGGCCAAAATCCCGTGATCCCAGGTCTATGCCCCGAGTCGAATTTCGGGGGCCGTTTCCTATCAACCTGCCAAATTTCAGCCCATTCTGACCCCGCGCGACAAATGACAAAATTGCTCCTGGTACGGTTCTTCTTTGTTATTTTTCTGTCCAACACTTCTACAACCTGACATAATTAATACGGAAATTAATTATTCGGACGCCCAAATGAAGGAATTTGGCTAAAATCTCGTGATCCCGGGTCTGTGCTCCGAGTCCAATTTAGCAGGCCGTTTCCAATCAACCTGCCAAATTTTGGCCCAATCCGACACCGTCGCGACAAATGACAAAATTGCCCCTGGTGCGGTTTTGCTTTGTTAATTTTCTATCCATCACTTCTCCAACCTGACATAATTAATGCGAAAATTAATTATTCGGAGGCTCAAACGAAGGAATTTGTCTAAAGTCCCGTGATCCAGGGTCTGTGCCCCTAGTCCAATTTCGCGGACTGTTTCCAATCAACCTTCCAAATTTCTGCCCATTCCGACACCATCTCGACAAATGACAAAATTGCCCTTGGTTTGGTTTTCCTTCGTTAATTTTCTGTCCAGCACTTCTTCAACCACACATAATTAATACGGAAATTAATTATTCGGAGGCCGAAACGAAGGAATTTGGCTAAAATCCCGTGATCTGGGGTCTGTGCCCCTAGTCCAATTTCGCGGGCCGTTTCCAAACAACCTTCCAAATTTCGGCCCATTTCGACACTGTCGCGACAAATGACAAAATTACCCCTGGTGTGGTTTTGCTTTGTTAATTTTCTGTACTGCACTTCTTCAACCTGACGTAGTTAATAAGGAAATTAATTATTCTGAGGCCAAAACCAAGGAATTTGGCTAAGATCCTGTGATCCCGGGTCTGTGCCCGAGTCCAATTTCGCCGGTCATTTTCAATCAACCTGTCAAATTTCGACAGATTCTGACACGTCGTGGCAAATGACAAAATTGCCCCTGGTACAGTTTTGCTTTGCTATTTTTCTGTCCAGCATTTCTTCAACCTGACATAATTAACTAGGAAATTCATTATTCGGAGGCCCAAACGAAGGAATTTGGCTAAAATCTCGTGATCCCAAGTCTGTGACCCAAGTCGAATATCGTGGGCCTTTTCCAATCAACCTGCCAAAATTTGGCCCATTCCGACACTATCGTGAAAAATGACAAAATCTCTCTTGCTGCAGTTTTTCATTGTTAATTTTCTGTCCTGCACTTCTTCAACCTGACATAATTAATACGAAAATTAATTATTCGGAGGCCCAAACGAAGGAATTTAACTAAAATCCCGTGATCCAGAGTCTGTGCCCCGAGTCCAGTTTCACGGGTCGTTTCCAATCAACCAGCCAAATTTCGGCCCATTCTGACACCGTTGCGACACATGATAAAATTGCCCCTGGTCCGATTTTTTTTGTTAATTTTCTGTCCAGCACTTCTTCAACCTGACATAATTTATGCGGAAATTAATTATTCGAACGCCCAAACGAAAGAATTTGGCTAAAATCTCTTGATCCCAGGTCTATGCCCCGAGTCCAATTTTGTTGGCCGTTTCCCATCAACCTGCCAAATTTCATCCCGTTCCGACACCGTAGCAATAAATGACAAAATTGCTCCTGGTGCGGTTCTTCTTTGTTAATTTTTTGTCCAGCACTTCTACAACCTGACATAATTAATACGAAAATTAATTATTCGGAGGCCCAAAGGGAGGAATTTGGCTAAAATCCCGTGATCTCGGGTCTGTGCTTCGAGTCCAATTTCGTGAGCCGTTTCCAATCAACCTACCAAATTTCGGCCCATTCCGACATCGTCGCAACAAATGACAAAATTGCCCCTGGTGCGATTTTGCTTTGTTAATTTTCCTTCCATCACTTCTCCAACCTAACATAATTAACGCGAAAATTAATTATTTGGAGGCCCAAACGAAGGAATTTGGCTAAAATCCCGTGTTCCCAGGTCTGTCCGTCGAGTCAAGTTTCGCGGGCCGTTTCCAATCAATCTGCCAAATTTCGGCCCATTCTGACATCGTTGCGTCAAATGGCAAAATTGCTCTTGGTTCGGTTTTACTTTGTTAATTTTCTGTCCATCACTTCTTCAACCTGACATAATTAATAAGGAAATTAATTATTCGGAGGTCCAAACGAAAAGAATTTGGCTAAAATCTTGTGATCCCGGGTCTTTGCCCGAGTCCAATTTCGCGGGCCGTTTCCAATCAACCAGCCAAATTCCGACCCATTCCGACATCGTTGCGACAAACAACAAAATTGCCCCTGGTGCAATTTTTCTTTGTTAATTTTCTGTCCAACACTTCTTCAACCTTCCATAATTAGAATAAAAATTAATTATTCGGACGCCCAAACGAAGGAATTTGGCTAAAATTTCGTGATTTGAGGTCTGTGCCCCGAGTCCAATTTTATGGGCCTTTTCCAATCAACCTGCCAAGTTTCGGCCCATTCCGACGACGTCACGATAAATGAGAAAATTGCCCATGTTCCGATTTTTCTTTGTAAATTTTATGTCTAGCACTTCTTCAACCTGACATAATTAATACGGAAATTAATTATTCGGAGGCACAAACGAAGGAATCTGGCTAAAATCCCGTGATTTCGCCCCGAGTCCAATTTCTCGGGCTGTTTTCAATCAACCTGCCAAATTTTGGCCCATTCCGGCACTGTCCCGATAGATGACAAAATTGCCTCAGGTGCGGTTTTGCTTTGTTAATTTTCTGTCC
>NW_019231018.1:0-1094 GCF_002742605.1 Olea europaea var. sylvestris
GGAAAAAAGAGCCAAAAGATTGTGGTCATCGCAAATCCAACGGTGGAGATTGACGCAATGATCCTCGGTATGTGTATCCGCCCTTTAACTGACTTTTTGACCGCAATCTCAACCGATAAACACACGCCATGAAGCAAGAAAAAGTAGGTGATTTCCCACGTGGGCTTCACGCGGCCCAAATAGTAGAATATGAGCTCGTGAATAAGGCCCGACACGAAAAAAGTTGATATTACAGCTGGGAGTGGAGCCCATTTCCGGCCCAAAATGCTAGTCGACCAGCTGAGTACCGGCATGTATACTGTAGGTCGCAGTATACGGGTTACCATGAGGTTCCACCGACGACCCCAAAAGTCTTGCAGTGAGGTCGAAAGGTATGGCTCATTGAACTGCGGCTCGAGCTCGGCTCCAAGAAGGGCCCGAGCCATGGCTGCAGCAATGGCCAAAGCAATCTCCAAGCAAAAGTATATATGAAAACTGTATATAACAAGCATAATCGTTGGGTGTATGTAATCACTGTAATCGTAGAACTTGATGAACAAAGCCAACAAAAAACCCTTTACAGCATAGTTGAAAACTGATTTATGGCCTTTTTCGGTCTGAGAAAGTTGGTTCTTGTTTAGATTTTGAGAGCTCTGAAGCTTAATTGGTAGACAAGCAATGGCGAGAAATCTTGGGAGGGAGAGTGAAGGATCGGATAAAGGGCCTTCATTGAAGGCGAACATGAGTATCTTGAAATTAGCTAGCCACGCGATGAAGAAGGCAGAGAGGCCGCCGAGGTGAATGGTGTGGAGCTTTAAAGGGAGGAAGAGGAAAAGGAAGACGACAGGGATAAAAGCCAAGAGTCTTCTAGAACCTTTAGGAATAATCTTGGCTATAAGGTAACAGTAGGATAAAGAAACATAAATTGATAGCCATACCTTTATGAAATTGTTGATTTCTCCTTCCATCCAATAACTCAGTTCCTTTTTTATATCTGTATCGCCCTCCGTTTCCATCTTTCTGTGATTCTGTGAGTAGGGTATTTACAGGATATATTGGCTTTTATTTGGTTGAATAAGGAAAGCCTTGAGCCGTTAAGCTCCAAAAGCTTCTTT
>NW_019231018.1:8994-14593 GCF_002742605.1 Olea europaea var. sylvestris
AGATGCAAAATGAAACATGAAAGAAACACAATAAGAAAAAACAACCCATATTAAAGAAGAACATTCAAAAATTACTAAAGCAGCAAAAACAGAGACCCGGATGAAAAGAAGACGGTACAGCAGGGGGAAAAAAATCAAATAAAAGAGTGAGTATACCTGTAGTGAATTAGGTTTAGGAATTTTGAGGAGAAAGAGAGACTAAGCTCTTTGGGAACTTTCCAGAGAAGGGGATTTTATTAAAATAAACTCAGTGAATGCAATTTGTCCAGGCAAATCGGACACATCAATAAAATACATAATAAAGGATAAACTCCATCAGACTAACACCTGTTGGGGTTTCACGACCGCTGCCGGTTGCCGATATGTCTACCACCAAAGTTGCAGAATTTGCCGGAGCGTATCTGCGTATGGATCGTAGCTCTCGTTTGGGAAATGCTAGGTTTAGAGGGTGTTTGGATATGTTAAAATAAGTAAATGTGCTTTTTATTTTCGAACATATAGGGACATTATCTTTCGATTGCTCATTTGCTCTTCATTGAAAAATTTATTGTTACTTGCATAATTATTTTTTTTTAAATTTTAATTTTTTAAACAATTATTCTAAATTAAAACTTAAATATTGATTTCTTAACTTCTTTAGTTCTAAATTTAAAATAGTCACTTAAATCCTTGAACAAAGAAATTCTCCAAAAAAAAATTTATTTATTTACTATTTAATATTTATATTAGGAACTTATTGTTTTGTTGAAAACTTCGGAAAAATGTATAAATTTCCTATAAATTTGTTTTAGATGTTTAGTGGGTATTATTTTTAATTATTGACCGATTTTTTTAATTGATTAAAAATTAAAATAAGAAAACGTCTTTTTAAGTTTATGCCTCGCTTAAACTCACTTAATCCATAACTTGACCTCCACGCATTATGCCCTTTAGAACGTTGGTTAGAATAAACTATAAAGGGTTCGAAACAAGAATGGTTCTTGTTTCTAAACTTTGTTTTCTCCACGTCAATAGGGTAAGTAATTTTTTTACGCTTGTCCAAAGTTAGAAATAATGTGCTAAACATTGTTGCCTAACAACTTAGCTTATGTTAGGCAAGAGTGACTTGACACATACATGAATTTACCAATTAATTTTTGTGTCTAGTTATTATTGCTAAGCAAAAACTAAGCAATGATGCTTAAAAATCATTTCAATGTTCGATAGTACTCTAAAATACAAATATTTTCATATATCGTTGTCTTTGATATTATTTTCTTAAATTTAAATTATTCAAAATGAAAAATACTTTAACAACACAATTTGATGCCTCGTCCACTCATAACGGTGAGGAGCTGGTATTTTCTTGACCTTACTCGTTCCAAAATAAAAGTCACTGTCAATTTTCGATTTATCAAATTAATAAATATAGTAGATAACTTTCATTAGTTAATTTATTAATAAAAATAAAAAAAATACAATTTAAGACATTAGAGTAAAGATCAAATAATATCTAAATTATATTTAAGAAAAAATTATACTATTGACAATTTAGAGCTATCAATAAAACATAATTAAAACAGTAAATTGATAAATTGATCAAATTACTAATGTTGGTCTATATAAACATTTCTTCAGTAACTTTAAAATACTATTCATTCTCAATTACCAAAAAAAAAAAATCATTTGGAAGTTTGAGATAGTACAAAATGGTAAAAGAGTGGACAAAATAATTTTGAAGGATGTGACACTTGAAAAAGGAATAGTAAGAGTGTTTTAAGATTTTTTTTCTCCCTTCAAGAATCCAAAACTTTGGGAAAGAAACGCTAAAATTCAAAGCATGTTTGGAAAGTGTTTATAAATGGTTTAATTATTAATAAATAAAAACTTTTTTTTTCCTGTTGTTAGTGTATTCATATGCAAGAATGCAGACAAGCAGCAAAATGACAGAGAATTATGGACAGAAAGACAAACACAGAGGATTTTGTTAAAATGTCAATGTCAAGTTCAACTTTATTGAATGATACTCAACATATTAATTAAACCTAACAACTGAATTTATCAGCCTCATCGTCTCAATCTTAAGAAATTTCTTTCTTCCCTCCCTTTCGTATCGTCTGCTGCTGTGATCACAGCACAATGACCAGACATAAAATACTCAAAACTGAAATGAGATACATTTCGAGGACAAAGAAAAAATACTTCTAGTAATAAGTCTCAAGTTATGCAGTAGCCAGCCAATCCTTCTTGATCTCAAATGTATAATTCATCTCCAAGTAGCACCTGTTGTCATCATCAAGAAACTGCACAAAATGACATCAGAGCAACATAAAAATATTAGTAAGAATGAAATCATGTATCCACAGAGATTGAGCTCTTCTATATTAACAAATTAACTTTCATGGAAGTAACTATCTGACTACAAATAGTTGCATATTACTTAAGTTTCTGATATGAAAGGTCGAAGGCAATTTGTTATAGAGAATTAAAGATAATAAGAGAACAATAATCTGTATACCAGTTTTGAGTTAAAGCTATGAGAAATCAACAGGTATAACAAGAGATGATCAATGGTTGAATTCACCTGTGTTTTAGCTGAATATGATCCTCTAGCAAATATGCCAGACGGGGTTCTCTCCTCGGGCATCTCATGTGTATAAGATTCTGACTGAGGGCTGAAGGTTCCAATCATTTCTTTGGTACTGTCCACTGAAATAATGTTCGTGAAACGGTAAATTTTATCAAAAACTTCAACAAGTCCATCAATATTCAATTAGAAACACATAATTTGAGGGAAGAGAACCTTTGATGCCAGTTTTCCAAATGGTGTTCCTGTACTTGAGGCCTGAAACAATATTGTTGCTGACCTGGAATGTAAATTTAAGGCTATAACGACTACCCTCCTTCAAAGTAAACCACGGGCCTTTTGGGTGTCCATTCTCAGGGATTGTAAGAAAAATATCCTCTCTACCCTGGGATTTGATTGCCAGGCTCAAGATTTTGACTTCTGGATCCAGAGTTTCTACAATATGACAGCGATGACAAAAGAATGTCATGAAACAAGTTAGTTCTCATCTACACAACAAGAATACTTCCACAGTAATGTCATCGAGCAATTTGAGTTATATTGTGAGGCTGTATAATTGGTTTTAGATGAAAATAGCTTTCTATGCTAATGATTTTCATATAACAAATTCATTAAACTGAAGTCCATTTGTTAGAAACTACTTGAAAACATGTTGCTACACTTATGATATATACATACGTACGTACGTACACGTACTCCCATCCATGCCTTTGTAGCATCTTTTAAATGGAAACAGGAAACTGGACCCGGTTAATGAAAAATCTCAAAGAAAAAGAAAAGAAAAACTTAAAAGAGTACTTGTTTGTGTAAGGGGTATGAAAAATCTCAAAGAAAAAGAAAAGAAAAACTTAAAAAGAGTACTTTTTTGTGTAAGGGGTCTTATCCAATACCACTAATGGAGTGTGGAATTATCTCGCATTCTTTCATACTTTCCTTTATCCTATTCTCCGTCAATAGTAATCTCGATTACTTTTCCTATTCACTAGTACTGGCCCTAGCTCAACAGGTGTGATTGACCTACCTTCCTCGTGTAACCGTATGTATAAGACCGAACCCATTCAACTCCTACAAACGATTACTAATCCTTAACTTGTCAAGGAATCCTTCGTCTATGGTTGTTAATGACTGTTCAATTTTTTCAACCTTGGTACCGTAGGAGCAAGTATCATATTAAAGAAGATTCATTGGACCATTTCCTCCTAGACATACAGTGGGGGAAACATGGCTATGACTACNGGATCTTGTAAGATTCTATTGTCCATACAATATATTTCTATTGGTATATTCATACCTTCTCTAAAAAATCCTTTTACCATTATTTGGACTCCTAATTCAATACATTTTAATTTGTTCCTTACATTTTCTGGAATTTTGGATAGTTTTTGTTTTACCCATTCTTTTGTGATTATAGGAATTCTTGCTTTTCCTATAGTATCTTCTATGTTGATAGACATTTCTCTATAATTCATACTTACAATTATTTTATTTACCCTTGGTAAAATTCCTAAAAATCCTTGATGGAATACATCTTTTTCTTGTAGATCTAATATTTTTTTAGTTATTCCTGCATACTTTTTAATATCAAAAGTTATTTCCTGATTAATACCTTCTATAGAATCTTCAACTTCTCCAGTTGTTTCTATTTCTATTTCTGATTGTTGTATCTCCTGATTCATATATATTATCTCCTCATAATCTTCTTCCGATGAAGATGTATCTAATTCATAAATACTACTACATTCACTGCTTAAATCTTCAAAATATTCAATTGGTTCTATATCACTATCTTCTTGAAATTTTTCATAAATTCTAAGAGTTTTTATATTTTGTTTATCTTTCTTTTTAGGACATTGAGGGGCAATATATCCTTCTTCATTACAAATAAAACATCTACATTTTTTAATGTTTCTTGGTTTAAATTTCTTTTTCCAATTTCTTTTCTTGAAATATTTTTTATGTGGTTTAAAATTCTTTTTATCGAATTTTTTATAGTTTTTGAACTTCCTTTTATATTTCTTATATGGTTTATATTTCTTCTTATGGCATCCAAATTGTTCAACTTGGCCATTATCTTTATAACAACATAATGAATTCTTTCTTATTTTATAAGCTTTTTTATTTTCTAGTGCTTCTCCGCACCACATTCCTATCATTCTTCTTGTAAATTCAATTCTACTTCCAAGACTATCTATTTCAACTCCTTCCTCTTTTCTTAGAGGTAGTAATTTTTCATATTCTTTTAGTAACTTGATTCCCCATGGGAATGGTAACTTGGTAAAATAAGACCTTAAAATAAGTTTATTTTCCTGATAGTCTCCTTGATTAAGTATATAGTATAATTCTTCAAATTTACATGTATATCTTTCTAACTCACACATACCACATATCTTTAAATTTTCCATTAAAATTATTCCTTGGTTATATTCATCTTGTTTTCTTTCTTCTTCATTAGAAGCATACCTATCTCCTAAGAATTCTGTTCTTAAGATTTTTTCAAATCTTTTTAATATTTCCTGTATATTTTGTTCATTTAGAGTATTCCTATTATCTAATACCTCAGTTCTGTTTGTTCCATATTTTATCCTTCCTTTAATAATTTCTGGTAACTTTCTCCACCATTCAGACACAATTCCTCTGAATGTATGTTCTATAAATCTAAAAGCTGTATATGTTTCCCATTTGTTAAATTGTATAGCTAAATCTGTACTTTTTATCCATGTTTCTATAGCTTTATCTTTATCTACACAGTCTAAATCTAACCATACTCCTGTTGTGTGGATTGGTTCATTATAAGATTTCATTGGATTTATTTCTTTTATGAATTGTTTTCTTACATTTCCAGTATATCTTTTCTGTATTTTTCTATATTGATTAATGTCTGCCTTATCAGGTATTGGGGTACCATAAAGAAAATCTTGTTCTTCATCACTACTAAATTCTACTTTTATATCATGACTTGAAGATGGATTAGTATTCATTTTTATATTTTCCATTTTTTCAGTTAATTCTTCTAACTGTTTTTTATATTCTTCA
>NW_019231018.1:21921-39283 GCF_002742605.1 Olea europaea var. sylvestris
TTAAGTCTGCTTATCCTAGAGTCTTGTCTAGAGGGAAATCTTGCGATAAGATTATCTCCTTCTAAGCTGACACTATTTCTTCTTATTAATTTTCCTTCAGAATTAATTTATTTTTCTTGTTTATGAAAATCAAGCATTATTTGTTCTGGTATAGTTATTTCATGTTCTTGGTATTTTCTAGGAGGTATATATTGTGCTAATTCCTCAAAATCTTTATGTATGATAATATTATCAGTTATCTTTCTTAGATTATTATGATGGCTAGTACTAAAAGCAAAAATTGATTTTATGCTTATACTAATAGCCTTACTTTTTCGTAACATTTTCAAATTTCCAATTCTATAGTATAGATTGAAACTTTGGTCAATATTTTCATCATTTAATGATATTGCATATTTTGGTTTTACTGTAAATATTATCTTTTGATAGACTAAGTTTCCTACAATTGTTCCTAATAGAGCGTCTATAGGATCTTGTAAGATTCTATTGTCCATACAGTAGATTTCTATTGGTATATTCATGTCTTCTCTAAAGAATTCTTTTATCATTATCTGGACTCCTCCTAATTCAATACATTTTAATTTATTTCTTACATTCTCTGGGATTTTAGATAATTTTTGTTTTACCCATTCTTTTGTAATTATAGGAATTCTTGCTTTTCCTATAGTATCTTCTATATTGATAGATATTTCTTTATAATTCATACTTACAATTGTTTTATTTACTTTTGGTAAAATTTCTAAGAATCCTTGATGGAATACATCTTTTTCTTGTAGATCTAATATCTTTTTAGTGATTCCTACGTATTTTTTAATATCAAAGGTAATTTCTTGATTAATACCTTCTATATAATCTTCAACTTCTTCAGTTGTTTCAATTTCTATTTCTGATTGTTGTATCTCCTGATTCATGTATACTATTTTCTCGTAATCTTCTTCTGATGAGGATGTATCTAATTCATAAATACTATTGCATTCACTACTTAGATCTTCAAAATATTCGATTGGTTCTATGTCACTATTTTCTTGAAATTTTTTATAAATTCTAAGAGTTTTTATATTTTGTCTATCTTTCTTTTTAGGACATTGAGGGGCAATGTGTCCTTCTTCATTGCAAATAAAACATCTACATTTTTTAATGTTTCTTGGTTTAAACTTTTTATTCCAATTTCTTTTCTTGAAATATTTTTTATATGGTTTAAAATTCCTTTTATTGAATTTTTTATAATTTTTGAATTTTCTCTTATATTTCTTATATGGTTTATATTTCTTTTTATGGCATCCAAATAGTTCAATTTGGCCATTATCTTTATAACAACATAATGAATTCTTTCTTATTTTATAAGCTTTTTTATTTTCTAGTGCTTCTCTGCACCACATATCTATCATTCTTCTTGTAAATTCAATTCTACTTCCAAGATTATCTATTTTAATTCCTTCCTCTTCTCCTAGAGGTAATAATTTCTCATATTCTTTTAATAGCTTAATTCCCCATGGGAATGATAACTTTATAAAATAAGATCTTAATATAGGTTTATTTTCTTGGTAATCTCCTTGATTAAGTATATAGTATAATTCTTTAAATTTACAAGTATATCTTTCTAACTCACACATATCACATATCTTCAAATTTTCCATTGCAATCATTCCGTAAATTCAATTCTACTTCCAAGATTATCTATTTTAATTCCTTCCTCTTCTCCTAGAGGTAATAATTTCTCATATTCTTTTAATAGCTTAATTCCCCATGGGAATGATAACTTTATAAAATAAGATCTTAATATAGGTTTATTTTCTTGGTAATCTCCTTGATTAAGTATATAGTATAATTCTTTAAATTTACAAGTATATCTTTCTAACTCACACATATCACATATCTTCAAATTTTCCATTGCAATCATTCCCTGATTATATTCATCTTGTTTTCTTTCTTCTTCATTAGAAGTATGCCTATCTCCTAAAAATTCTGTTCTAAAGATTTTTTCAAATCTTTTTAATATTTTCTGTATATTTTGTTCATTTAAAGTATTTCTATTATTTAATACCTCAGTTCTATTTGCTCCATATTTTATTCTTCCTTTAATAATTTCTGGTAACTTTCTCCACCATTCAGAAACAATTCCTCTGAATGTATGTTTTATAAATCCAAAAGCTGTATATGTTTCCTATTTATTAAATTGTATTGCTAAATCTGTGCTTTTCATCCATGTTTCAATAGCCTTATTTTTATCTACACAGTCTAAATCTAACCATACTCCTGTTGTGTGAATTGGTTCATTATAGGATTTCATTGGATTTATTTCTTTTATGGATTGTTTTCTTACATTTTCAGTGTATCTTTTCTGTGTTTTTCTATATTGGTTAATACCATCATTGAGTGGTATTGTAGTACCATAAGGATAATCTTGTTCTTCATCACTACTAAATTCTACTTTTATATTCTGGCTTGAAGATGGATTAGTATTCATCTTTATATTTTCCATTTTTTCAGTTAATTCTTTTAACTGTTTTTTATATTTTTCATACTCTTCTCCTGTAGATTCTAAGAATTTTTGTTCTATTTTTTCTACGTCTGTTATCATATATTGTTTTTCTTCATATTTTTTTTTTTATTTTTTAATTTTGAATCTAAATATTTTATAAAGAATCCTTTTAATTCTTCTTCTAAATAATTTAATTCACTTTCTGTTGCTTTTCTTAGATCAATAAAATTTTCTATAATATTTGGATTTAAATTAATTTATGATTTTTGGTCTATATTTTCTTGAGGATCTTTTTGAAGGTTTTTATACATTTAGTGACTTTGGTTGTAATTTCTCTATAAGGGGTATTTTTGGAAAGATGATTGTTTGAAGACTATTTTTCAAATGTTTTTATTTCTTAGTCTAATTTCAAAAACCTTCCTTTTATTTAGGCTGTTTGGATGTATTTCCCCTGATTAATGAGAGCGTGTATCGAGAAATGCAATTTCTGGCTTAAGTTATGATAAAATATGGCCTTACTTACATCTATCATTATTTTGCTTTATTGTCATGAATATTTGGAGAGATGCTATTGAAATTTTATTCAATCTTGGCATGTTATCTTTAAAAGTAATTCGTGAGCCCTAGCATGGTTGACAACATATATTTCAAATTCGGACCCATAAATTTATGATTCAGATATAAGAGACTATTGTTATTTTCAATGAATTACGAAGCATGTACGTGATCGATGGGGTCTGACATTAACTGATCGGACATTGGTGATATCAATTTTATTGGAATGAATAAAATCAGGCAACCTCATTTTGGACTTAGGTCCAATCCACTAACCCAACTTGGCCATCTTGTATAATTTTTCTCTCCGTATGTATGAAACTTATTTGCACTCAGCCCATGTTTGAGTAACGTTCTAAGAAAAATGCATTATTTATGTCAAATCAATGGAAAATGTGTGGTTAAAAAATAAAGAAAAGTTTTATATTTGCGTGTAATATTATTTTATTGAAGAATGTGTGGTTGAAATGATGTTAAATCATTGTTGAAAAATGTATTTTTTTAAAAATAATGTGGCTCGAACAAGCCTTCAAGGTAAGTTCATCTAGATACTAAACAAATCCCTCCACATTTATGTATCTTGAATTCATTCCATTTTTTATTTTGACTTGATCGTTGGAGTAGAAACACTCGTGTTGACTTTTTTTCATAGACGATAACCTTTGCACCCTAACAATGTGTTTCACTTTGTAGTTGACACATAGGTGGACACGAAGGGAGGGAGTTGTCGAATCTGTTGACCACTTGATCGAAAGATTTTGAGGTGAAAATAACGTATTCTCGTTGCAAACTCTTAGTATGTGGAAAGCTAATACTAACTGGGCTTGACATAATTTGTCCATTTTGACCCACAACAGTTTATCTACATTTTAATCACATATTTTATCGAGATTCACTGCTTAATGATTTCTAGTTAAATTTTTTTGCCTTCCTTCTGTGCAACATGATCTATACTTTCTCGTAAATAAGATTGTCGATGGATTGAGTTTAGTTCCAAAACAACATGATATGAAGTAGGACAGATTCATTGATGTTTGTTCACTTTTATTTATATAATATAAAAATGTAAAATTTGAAAAATATTTAAGTTATAGTTATAACCATTTATTCAAAAGAAGAAAAATGAACTTTCTTGAAAGATAATTTTCTTATTTGAGAATGTTTCAAATTTAGTGTAAAGAAAATGGAAAAATTGCAAATTTCACATGTATTCTTGCATATGGGGAGAGGTTTTTATAATTTTGAGAAGACATGAAACGACACATAATAATCATCTACTTTAGGGATGTATCTGATATTAACTCTTTATGTTTTAACTTTCTAATTTTTAAAAATTATTATTTTATTTCACATTTATTCTTGCATACAAGGTGAGGTTTTTGTAATTTTGAAAAGACATGGGCTCTTCTATAATAATCATATATTTTTTACTTTCTAACCTTTTTAAGCCCTCATTTGATAGGGATTAAAATTTAAATTTTTATTAAAGTCAAAGTCAACAATTAACTTTAACCACATATTTCAACAGTCTCACAATTTTTCAATTACGTATTTTATCAAAATCTGCTAAAATTTTTATTTTAATCTTCATTGAACAAGGCTAAATTATTATAATTTTATTTTTCTTGGTGCTAGCCCAATCTATGTGCGAGAAACTATTTTTGTTTCCACTTTTGACTTTAAATCCTCCCAATGGTTTGATTAATTTCCAGAATAGAAATGTTGCAAAATTTGGAGTCATTCTACGTTTTCATGAAATTTAATGGTCAAAGTTAACATAAAATTTAATCACACATAAGTTAACATAAAATTTAATTACACATTTCTTATGATTCACAACTACTATCCATTTTTCCATCGCCAATTTCTATCACATTATATGTTGTTGTTTGACCCAAATTCTAGCAAGTATTGGCGTTTTAGTTGAAGTGTCTTGAAAAAAATCAAAGTTATAAACAAGGAAGAAAGGTCGTCACATTTTCGCTAGCCTACCACTAGTTAGCCGCTCTAGCAGTAGGTTAGCTTTTAGATCAGAGAGTTGTTGCCTGCCTGTCGTCGATCTCTCGCACAAGCGACCGGGCGGTCGCTCGTCCAAAATTTTCTCCTTCTATCGATTTCAGGCGCATTTTGACCTAATATCCATCTTTTAGGTTACTTCTAGGGTTTTGAAATGCTCCCTATAAATAGTAGACTCTCCATTCAATTTAGTAGAATTGGTGAGATTGCTGTCACAATATTATTTTCTGCATTGGTTGTTGAATAAAATACTCTATTTGTCTGCCAATCTATTTCTTGCCTTTAGTCATGTTTTCTATGTGCGATCATATACTTCATATTGTGTCATATAGCCTTCTTTTGTCTCCAACAAGTGATATCAGAGCTATTGGTTGTGAATTTTTCAAGGTTTCTACTATCGATGACAATCATGAAGTATGAAATTTCACTTTTGGATTGCAATACAATATTTTCATTGTGGCAAGTGAAGATGCCAGCTGTATTGGTGCAGATGGATTTGGATTATATGTTGTTGGGATTTGACAAAGTGCTTCCAACTTGGATAATAGAAAAAAAACAACGAAATGATCGGAAGACACTTTCACATATTCGTCTTCATCTCTCTAACAACATTTTTCAGGACGTTTTGAAGGAGAAGACAGCAGCTGCATTGTGGTTTAAGTTGGAGCAATTATGTATGACAAAATGTCTAACAAGCTAATTGCATCTGGGGCAGGGGTTGTATTCTCATCGTATGGTAGAAGGCGGATCTTTGGAAGATCATCTGGCTATGTTCAAAGACATCGTCGTTGATCTGGATACATTAGAGGTAAAATATGATAAAGAACATTTCTCCATAATCATGTTGTGTTTACATCCTGCTTTGTTTAGGGATACGATTTCGTATAGTTGTGATACTCTCACCATTGAAAACGTGTATGATACATTGTTTTCAAAATAGAAGATAAAGCATCTGGTTGGATCTGAGTCCAAAAGATGGAGAAAGTTTTATTGTTCATGGTGATCGACGAATAGGTAAGTCAAGGTTCAGTAATCAAATTTGCTATTATTGCAAGAAGAAAAAAACACATTAAAGAAGATTGTGAAAAGGTACTTTGGTTGCAAATTATTGGAAGCAATCAAACACTTTAGACGAGACCAACTTAGTTGAAAACTACTTGAGTTATGGAGATCTCTTAAATATTTTTGAATTGGAATCCAAACTTGACGAGGAGTGGATTTTGGACTCAACATGTACGTTCCACATGTGTGTCAATCGGGTTTTGTTTGAAACATATGAAAAGGTAACGCAAGGTATTGTCATCATGGGTAATAACGAACCTTATCGGGTAGTTGGTATCGGTAAAGTCAGATTGAAATTTGTAGATGGAACATGTAAGATACCTGATCACGTTCGACATATTCCAGACTTGAAGAAGAATCTCATTTTGTTGAGTACTCTTGATTCAAAAGGGCACACATTCTCTAGAGGAGGTAGATATTCAGTTTGGTACTGTGGTGGATATTCAGTTTGGTACAGTACCTTTAGGATTTGGCTCTGGGTCCATGTTGAATAATACTACTCAGTCGAATTTGGAGGATATATGCATTTCCACTTTGCCACCATTGTCCCCGGTTCTATCATATTCAATTGTTAGGGATAGACCTATTGGAGATAGGTATGGGGATGCTGGTTTTGTTGCGCATGCTTTTGGAGTTTTTAGAGGTGTTGAGACTAGCAAGAGGTCTTATATGAAAGCATTATGAGTTGATCTGCTATAAGACGTGCTTCGACCATATTTGGTAATTTATAAATTCTTTGTGAATTTTTTTGGAAACCCAGTGTTTTCGGTTCGTGTATTTGTATTAGATATTGTAGAAGATGAAGAGTATATTTGTGTCATTTGATAAGTTTGGTTCAAGCTGAAGAGTTCAGTTGTTCGTGCAGCTGGACTTATTTTTTCAGGTGGAAAAGTTTTGGAGTTTTATTTGTTGCATCGAAATTTGGTTTAAGGTAGAGATATGTTGTAGTTTGACTCAAATTTTAGTGGGTATTGGAGTTTTAGTTGAAGTGATTTTGAAGAGATCAAAGTTATAAATTGGGAAAAAAAGTCACTGCATTTTTGCTAGACTACTATTAGCTAGCCGCTCAAGCAGTAGGTGAGCTTTTGGAGCAAGGAGCTGTCATCCACCTATAGCCAATCTCTCGCTCGAGCGACCGGGCTCTCGCTCGCCTAGCGCTAGACGTCGCTTGAGCTACAACGTCGTCCTTTCTCTTTCTGTTGATTTCACGCATATTTTGACCTAGTTTCCATCTTTTAGATTACTTCTAAGGTTTTGACGTGTCTCCTATAAAATAGTAGACTCTCCATTCAATTTAATAGAATTGGTGAGATTGCTATCACAATATTATTTTCTCTATTTGTTGTTGAATAAGATACTCCGTTCCTCTGTCAATCTATTTCTTGCCTTTAGTCTTGTTTTCTATGTGCAATCATATATTTCATATTATGTCATATAGTCTCCTTCATCTCTAACACTATAATTTCATTGACTTATAATTTTTAACCAAACAAGCATTAAAACTGCAGATTTTTGACACTGCTGGCCAGCAAAAGGAAAAGCCTTCCTCTTTCGTTTTTGCAGAATTAAGCTTAGTGTTTCATGTATAAAATATGGACTTTTAGCCCAGGATGGAGGGAAATGGACAGTCGTTTTGTAAATTCTGGTGGCAGGAAATTAGGGTCTGTTCAAACTTAAATACGACTTTTAGATTAACTTAAAGTCGCTTTTTTCAATTCAAAAGGTTAGTTCGAAAAGGTGACTTCACTTAAAATCAAACAGATTTTATTGATTTAGTTGTTAAAATGTTAATTCATAGGTAAGTACTAGTATTTCAAGATCATTGGTCACATGAAATCTGCCCAACTATAAAAGTTCACGAAAGCGAAGTTAATCATAATTGAAACAAATCATTAACTTTATCAATAAAATATGTGTTGAATTTTAAATCTCCTTTTACATTATCATTGAGTAGTCGTAAAACAATAGTGAACCAGGGTGGGATAATCATATGTCAATTTAAAAATTTATAAATCCCTGTCCGTTGGATCATACCAGCACTAATCAATCGATAATCCCAACAATTTCTTTCTAGTTGTTGACCAAACCCCACTAATATCATATCTAACGGCCAAAAGCTGCACCAAGATAATCATTTTCTATTAATATTTGTTATTCAAGACGCACAAGGGTATATCAGTAATTCAACCAAGTTGCCAAATTCGAGAATTTCTATTCCTTCCACCACCTTTAAGTGCCTCTCTATCCCCCTGTCGTTATCTCGAATTTTCCTATGGCAAGACCCACGTTCAGAGTGCAATTACCATCTCACCCTCACTGATCCTTGATTCCCTTAATAGAGGGTAGAATGGTCATTGTAGTACGCTAGGGCATTTCCGCCATTTGAATGTTTATATAGAGAGAGGACAGAGACAGAGAGATTCTTCGGAAGAGAGAGACAGAGAGAAGTGGAAGAATAGGGAGAGGGAAGATCCGTTTGAGTCCGTTAATTTTGATTAATAATTTATGAAGGCAAAACCACACCAATGGTGACGGACCAAGAGATTGCAAAAGGAGTCGAGACTCTGCTCCGTCAGTCTGACCCTAACGCCGTTACCTCTCTAAACGGCGTCGTTCAGCAGCTCGAAGCCAAACTAGGGTTAGACCTGTCCCACAAAGCCGGCTTCATCAGGGACCAGATTAGCTTCCTCCTCCGGTCGGAACCCGTGCCGAAAGACCAATTTGCCCCCGAGATCCACACTCAATACCAAAACCGTAGCCATCCCCCTCAACAATTTCTCGATCCCCATGTCGTCTTCCAGCAGCAGCTCCACCAACAGCACAACCCGTCCCCGCACCAGCCTCAAGCGCAACCCCGTCCGCAGCCGCCGCGGCCGCCTCCACTAACCGTGGCGAAAACCGGAGCTGACGCTCAGAATGTAGTGGCTAATGCTTCTGGAACGCCGAAAGGAAGGTGTGTTTTCAACCATTTTTGATGTTGTAAACAAGGTCTTAGACATCCGGTTTGTGCTATCTGGGTAGTAAATGAGGGTTAGTGTTTCGGTTTCGGTAGTGAAGTGAAGTCGTTGAAAAGCTTAAATTTTATTGAAAAGCTTAAATTTTATTGTGACATTAGGTCTCTGGTGTATAACTGTTAAGGGTTAAACCGAGCTTGGTTTCGATTAGTAAAGATTTCGTCGTGATTTTTTGACAATATCATTTTTGTTCGTTATAGTGTAACTCTGATTTTAATTTGTCCAATAATTAATGATTGTAATCTTTAATTAATTGTTTTTTTGTGGAGGTACACCTGTTCTTTATGATTATATGTAATATGTTAACTCATGCATGAAATGAGTTAACATGTCTGTTGCTGAAAGCAGAAGAAATGAAATTTTTTGGTGGATTTCCTTAACAGTTTTCTCTTTGTTAAGTGGCAAACACCAAGCTTCATCCATTTAACTATGAATACTCAGCTGCGTGTCAGATTAATTGGCTCGAATGTTGTTTTATCAAGGCCTTACTAGTCTTTCACTCTTCCATATTGTCTCAGTGCCTATTGTTTTTGGATTTATGCCCGTTTTATGTGAGAATTTTGGTCGGGCATGCCTTGAAAGAAATTAATAACTTTTACTGTTTCATTTCAGAAAATTGTTTGCCTATCTAGTTTGAGCATTGTTCAGAACATCGATTGCAGAAATATTTGGGTACATTCATTACCCAGTTAACTTGACTAACATCCCCACCCAATACCAATATGCGTGCACACATTCTCAAAGAGGTAAAGGGAAAGCTAAACGGCAAGCAAACACGTATCTCATGAGCACAGATACACACCCATGCATCATGTTGGGTTAGGATGCTAAGTTATCCAACATAAATGGTCATAGGCTGATAGTTGATTTTTTTATACGGATGTCACTCACTCATCTTGCCAATGATCTCTACTGTGCTCATCTTTTCTGACCTGATAATAGATTGAACAGAAGCCTAATGCATGTAATATTCTAGATGAATATTATGATTAATAGTCTTATTACTTTAAGTGAAAAGATATTCCACTGTTTAAAATGATTTGCCCACATGATTGAAGTTATCATGTTTATTCTACATTATCATTAATTACTATTCAGAACACAGCTGTAGGAATTAATATGATTTGTTTCCAAAAAGTGTATTTTCTTTTGTTTGGAAGGCCGAAAACAGTAGTAAGGTCCGTTTGATGCATTCAGAGTTTCTGTTAATGTCTGTGTCAAGTATGAATGCTGTAATTATGCTAAACACACACACACACACACACACACCCTCTCTTTCTATGGGAACTGGTAAAGAATAATCCTCAATTTTCAGCACAATCAAACAAGATACATAATTTGTTTCACTTACTTTTTTATTTCAGCACTACTGCTGGAACCAAAAGACGAGGCGGTCCAGGTGGTCTGAACAAAGTATGTGGCGTTTCACCTGAACTACAGGCCATTGTTGGGGAGCCAGCTCTGCCGAGGACTGAGGTTTGGATTTCCAGAGAAAATAATTTCCTCATTTCGGGATCATTTTTGACATTCATTGTTTATTCTATCAAGTCCTGGTGCTAATTGTATGGGATATTGTAAAGACCCAAATATTTACCTTTAAAATTTTTATACGTGTACCGTAAAAGAATACTTTTATAAACAAAAGGAAAATATAATATTTTCTTATCGTTCGAGGATTTAAAATTAATTTTAAGAAAATTACAGTGAAATTATTAAAATCCTTAACTACATAATTTATTTTTCCTTTTTCATCCATGCAAGCACAATCCACCTCCGATTGCCTCGAACCTGCCTTTTTAGTTGCCTATTAAATATTTAACATATACATGTAAATGAGTAATAACGAATTACATTTTATAATTAATTATGAAAAATAATTACATACATATGGAGACACGAGAATCAAAATCCAAAGTTCGTGGCTATAATTCCCATGCATAGCGCTATTAAACTCTGGTCCTTTGGACTTACACATATAGACCCTTATCATAATCATAATTTGGATTTTCGTATTATTATATTCATAACTTAAGGTTCCGTAATTCAAATAATGAAAGAACAATTTGTACTACTATACTTAAGGTGTAAGAATGAAATTTGGGTGAAAAAAAAATGAATTTCAGGAAATTGAATTGCCTAGAACTTGTTTTAAAGGGAATTGTCAATTAAATGTATTTGATTGATATAATTTTCACCTCGAAAATATTGAAATTTTGGATCTTTTGGTGTTCGTTAGACTTTGTTTTTTATGAAAATTGTTAATTAAAGGGATATAATTTGTTATAATTGTGAATAGAATTTGTTTTCATTTCCCAAAAAAAAAAAAAAAACAAAAAACAAAAAAAGGGAGCTGAAACTGATTTCCCGCCAAACCCATGGGAATTGTAATTCCACAAAACCAAGGGAAAGGGGTCACATGGGATTGAGGGAGGGAGGGAGGGAGGGGGGCTGGGGGAATCAGTTGCCAAGAAAATTCTTGCAATCAAACATGGAAAAATGTGGAAAATTCCTCAAATCAAATAGGCTCTTAGAGTTGTATGGAAGAAGATAAAGGTAAATTGAGGAAATTGTCTTGTTGGACTTTCACTCCAAAATTTCTTGGACACCATGCGTGCTAAACTTTATAATGTGAAAATTTGTTCGTGGAAGATGAGCTAAGGGAAAGAGAGATGTAAAGTATGAGAAAAGTTGTGTGAGTGTAAGTGATATGAGGAGGGTATAAATAGGGGTTTTTAAGGTTTGATCCCATTACCTATATTTGATACCAATATTCATTCCCTTAATGCTACATGTTTTTCCATGTAGAGTGTAATCAATCACTCAACTAATTATCCAGTTAACTATATTAATAAATATATAATTGCTACTAATAAGGTATTGACATATAATTAAACATTTGACTTAAATTTACACCTGTGTGTGTGTGTAAGAATTAAATCCTCATAATTTATGCCAAGTAACCTAATTCACATTTAATCAAAATAGAAGTTACTTTCCATAATCTAAATACGCCAATCCCATAATCTCTTCCTAATTTAAACATGGCAATTCCATGATCATTTTCTTATCAAAATTTGAAATTCAAAAAGTGCTCATCGGGTCCTTCAAGTATGGAAAGTTATCAATTTGGTCCCTTTCATCAAAGACTACACAGAAACTTTTCGGGATATTACATATATTAAAGCAGTTCGTTGTTTTTTTATTCAGATTGTAAAGCAGCTCTGGGCGTACATCAGGAAGCACAACCTTCAGGATCCAGGTAACAAGAGAAAGATTATCTGTGATGATGCCTTGAGATTGGTTTTTGAAACGGATTGCACTGACATGTTCAAGATGAACAAGCTGCTTGCAAAGCATATTTTGGCACTTGATCCAACAAGTATGTATGATGTACACGAGAGCAAATTTGACATAGATGTTTTTCCTTTTATGGTTTTTCCTATTTCTTATTGTTGTATACAAATCAAACATTTGCAGAAGAATCTGCTCAAGCTAAAAAACCAAAGGTTGAAGATTCTCCTGAAAAGGAAAGTACGGAATCCAGTCCTCCACCTGTTATAATATCAGATTCACTTCTAAAATTTTTTGGTACTGGAGAAAGGGAGATGCTTCAATCTGTGGCACTAGGACGTGTTTGGGAGCACATAAAGGATAACCAGCTTGAGGTGGGTTTAATTAAGGAGTCATCAAAACAATTGTTCTAAATATATATTTAAATTAAGTAAACCACACATCATACAAGTCGCTGATAATATCAGAATTGTAATGTAGGATGAAGCCACATTAACATACTTTGAATCTTTTAAATTATTAAATACTAGGAATCAGGAACGAGAACCCTTTTTGCCATGTGCATACCTTAAATTTTTGGAAGAAAGCTTGGTTTGTTGTACGCCTAGTTCATTATCGTAGTTTCATATTTCAAATCTTGATGTACATTTTGATCTCTCTTTTTGTTATATTTTGCCTTCCATTTTAGCATGTCCATTTTAATTCTTCAAGCATTAAATGAGATATATACTTTGTGGTATAATTGATGGTCCAAATTCACAAACAAATATTTAAATTGGGTACTAAGTGAAGAAATATTTGCACATAAAATTATTTATATATAACAATTGAGCAAATTTTGTATTTTAGGTATGTAAATTTTTTCTTTCTATTTGATGGAACTCATAATTTCTTGAGTAACACGGGCGCAACTATCTACATCTATATAAGAAAAGTGCTTGCTTGTAAATTTAAAAAATGTTATAGGCTGCTGTAACCTGTTACATAATAGGTCATGATTTCAGGATTTTAATTAATCGATACACATCACTTGTCCATTAACCTTGTGTTTGCTTGCTATGTGTTGTGGGCTAGTTGGCAGCTGTAACTTTACACAATTGGTCATGATTTCAAATTTTCATTATTTGATACATTTCTCTTGCCAAGTTACGGTGTGTCGCTTGCCTATGTTTATTGTAATAATCATTTTTGGTTTTGAACATGTACTGGCGTTTGAGTCCTTAAAATAAGAGTTTCTTCGATTTTTGGCTTCACCCATACTCAGTGGGCTGTTTAAGAATATGTGAGAATGCAGGTCAAATTCATGATCTGACATTGAATCTCCTATTCGAATAAAACCTATAGGATGCTGCCACATGCACTTGTGTACCCTTCCGAAGCTTTAGATCTTGTGTGTTGAGTGCTGATTATAAGTTGGGACATGTTATCTGGATTTCAAATTCTTCCTTATCTGGTTTGTTTTGCATAGGATCCTCTGAATTCAACGACGATTCATTGTGATGCAAAGCTTCAGGAGCTTTTAGGATGTAAAAGCATTTCTGCATTGGGAATGCATGAGTTGATCGCACGCCGTCATTTATTTAAGCGTTGATGGTGCTTTCTCATGTGAAATGGTAAGTATTAAAATGATTGGACATGCTAGTTTGCACATGTAGATTTGCATCGTCATTATTTTCAAAAAGTAATTAATTGACCTACTTGCACTACATCTCATTCTTTCCTCGAATACATCATTTCTTTTTAAATCTTTTCATCTTATTTCATGTCACGTGAGAAATCATCCAATTAGGTATATAAAGCTTCCTTTATACAACTTTAGCTTGAACGTGGCCATTGTTTTCTGTTTCTCGTCAGAAATAGCTTCAATTTTGTATTTGCTGCATTGGTTAAGCCCGACTTAATATTACCAAGTTCTATTCAAGTTTTTGATCAAGCTTGCTCCATGAATTTTTTGCCTCATGGAACTGTCTTAAGATTCTTGGTTATTCATTTCTCTGTCTTGCACATATAAATATATTTTTGCGCTTGGAAAGAACTCACTTGAACTTACATATCCAGCTCTCCTCCAGAATAATTGCGCAATATGATGACCCTTTTTGTTTTACTTTTGTAGGTATCTGGAGGTTATAGCTAGCTAGTTGTTTGGATGACCTGACTGGTGTAAATAATGTTATTGGCAAGAAACATTTTGTAGTTACACCAATGCTTAACATCTTTGTAATGGATAGAAGTAATCGCCAGAATGATGTATTTTGTGAACACCATATAATCGGTGATGTAGATTTCACATGTTTAATTCAAGCTATTAGTTGTTAATACTCTCTTGCAATCAATTTTATTATCTTCGTTTTTCTGGTTTGTATTTGTATCCCCGTGTACTTTCATGAATCTTCAGAATTAGTAGGTGTGATGCGAAATTTTTGGGGATCACTTGGTTTAATCAAACATTGAGTGGCTAAAGTTTAAATAGATTTTTTATTTTTTATTATTATTATTTTTTTTGTTGATCTTCAAGAAAGATTTGAACTCTGAATGAAATGTTATACTCCCTCCATCTCGATTATATAGGTTGAATTTCCTTTTTCTGTTGTCCCAAATATATAAGTATGTTTCTTAATTTAGAATATTTTGTTTTGATCATTTACCTATATACCCTTATTTAATTTTTTTCACTTGATATGTCAACTTCTTGAAATCATCCAAATATGTACATTTTCACTTCTTGAAAACGTGGAACAACTTTCATTTCTTCTTTTCCAAATTAAATCATTCAAATTCTTTACTAATTTCAACAATAGTTTACTACTACATATTAAACATTAAATAGGGGTAAATTAGGAAAGATTTTGGCAAAAATTAATTTTCCAATGATATTAAAGAAAAATTTTTAATCCGTGTGAAAATGAAACAAGTCTATATAATTGGGATGGAGGGAGTATAAGATTCAAAAAGTTTCAATTCCGGTAATGAATTTGACTTGATAATTTTTTCTTTATTCGTGTGGGGGTCTTACAGGTGCAAAGTGGTACGGTCATGCATAGCACCGCCCCTCTCATGAGTCGAGTAGTCAAGTGGGATTAGCGGACACGAACTTAGTTATCAAGGACAACTGGGTGGGTTGACCCCAACGTGGCATGTGTATCGTGGGTGTCTTTCCTTCTAGAATCTAGGGCATAAAGGGGTATCGTGCAATAGTAATCTATTCTACTAGATTACCTTTTGTCTATTCTCTATCTATTCGTCACAACAGATTATTTAAAATAAGCTTTACATTAGAAGATTTGAATGCATTGAAAATAACTTGTTTATTAGTTACCATTGTAGGTGCAGGGGACGAACACTAAGCGGTTTAACAAGACTTCGAACAAAATCCATCCCTTATAATAGCCTAAATAATAAAGAGTTAGCTCATGAGAGTAGACATTTAAAAACTGATGAATCATAATAAGTATTTACGGACAGTCAAATTCATTTACAATTGAAATACACTTTGAAAATCGAAAAGAATTGTAACTTAAAACTAAGGGTCCGTTTGATTGCAAAGATGAAATTGAACTGAATTGAAAGTGAATTCCAGATAATTGAATTGCCTAGAAATTGTTTTCCTAAGAATTGTTAATTATTGTGGGATAATTTTCCATGTGGAAAATGTTGAAATAAAATTGTTTTTTTTTTATCTCAGTTTGACTTTGTTTTACATGAAAATTGTCAATTAAAGGGACATATTTTACTGGTATTGGGGATGAAATTTGTTTCTATTGCCAACATATAAAAAACAAAAATTTCAAGAAAATCATCCATCTTTTGGTATTCGTTTGACTTTGTTTTACATAAAAATTGTCATTTAAAGGGAATATATTTTTTTTTACAATAATTTTTAGAATTTGTTTTCATTGCAAAATAATAATAATAATAAGTGCTACAGTAACTGAGAATTTCAATTCTCACCATTTTGGTGGGAATTGAAATTCAAGGAAAACATGAAAATTAGCTTAGGTGGCATAAAAGGTGGAATTCGAATTCAAGGGAAAATTTTATCAATCAAACAACAAAAAATTAGAAAGATGGAATTTAATTTCCATTTTCCATGGAATTGGGTGCAATTAAACATAGCCTAATATTTATAAAGCGCAGTCAAAGTTAGACAAACTGCGACTACAAGTGATCAAGGGGCTAAGGATAGTTGTAGTCCTTGACATTGTAGGTTGTTTTGATTCTGTATGCAAGTGGGCACTAGCTTAGCTATCCACGCCAACTGGTGGGCTGATCCATAGCATGACCTGTGTTTCGTAGATGTTATATTAGTTGGGTTGCCTCACCATTTCTTGCTGGCTCAGATTGAGACTTGTGGGCTTAATCTGTTTGGAATTATTTTCGGGTTATAAATCATGCTTTTAAAGAAACACGCCTTTGCCTCTTAAATGTGGCTTCACTCTCACCCTTGGATGGTTGACTGATCAGATATTTACTTGGTTTTGACCCTAATACTAGATCATTCAATCCCTTTCAACTTTTCGTCTCTCTGCCCTTCTCTCTGAGTGATAGATTAGGGTTCTTGGTCGCTGTAATTCATATGATCTTAGTGATTTCTCAATCTGTAATCTCAGTGATGGTTTCTGATTGTGTTGTATAGTATGTTAGCGATTGAGAATGAGTGGGTTACATTTTAGAATAGAGGCGAAAGAATATTCGAAGAAACCTTTGGTTTCTTCGTACATGGTGTACCGTTCTTAATTTATACTTAGTGGATCTTGAGATTTATCACCTTTTGGTGATGCTCAACGGGTGACTAGGTCGTAAGACCGAACATCCGGGCCCTTTTAGGGCAAAACATATCTTCGTATTCGATTTCTTTATTTTCTGCAAAGCGATTTATTTTTGAGACTAAACGATCTTTCGCCTTAACAAGTGGTATCAGAGCCACTGTTTTTTTTTTTTTTTT
>NW_019231018.1:39302-42216 GCF_002742605.1 Olea europaea var. sylvestris
AGTTGACTCGGTCCGGGTTGTGGTGAGTTTTAACTCACTACTGAGTTCTAGTGACTCGTTGGCTTCTTGAACCTGCATTGCTCCTCTTATTCCGATTTTGACACTTCATTACTGTTTCCTATACTCTAAAACATTAAGTTTTAGACTTTGGTATTTTCTGGAACCCCCTTTATTAAACTATAATTGTAATTTGTTTAGAGTTTTGGTCATTAAGGTAAGTAATCTTCCACTGCTTACCTTTGTCCAAGATCTCCTGCGAGGATCTGGGAATCTAAGGAAGTAGTGGGTTGCAAGGATTATCACTCCTTAGACCATTCTTAAATTGACTTTCAGTTCCTGTTCTTTTTGAATTGAATTGTGTATTGCATGATAGGAAGACACAATTATATATTCTGCCTTATTAATTCTGTCACTTTTTTATCAATCAAAATAAAATATCTGAATTAATATACACTGTGTGCTGTATAAATTTTGTGTGCACATATTTGTCATCATGTCCACATCTCAAAAATTTGAAGTTGAGAGATGGAATGGTACTAGAGACTTTAGTCTCTAGCGCCAAAAACTGAGGGCATTATTGCTGCAGCAGAGATGTGCTGCAACCATTGATGGTAATTGGCCTACAAAAACTAGTGCCTATAGGAGACAAGAGTTAGATGATACTGCATGAAGCACAATTTTCTTGCACTTATCTGATAGTGTAATTAGGAAAGTTGGAGAAACTACTTCTGCTCAGGCCCTTTGGACTAAGTTAGGAACATTATATCTAACTAGAACCATGCCTAATAAATGCTACCTTCTTAGGCAATTCTATAATTTCATATTTGATCCTACCTCAAATCTAGAAGATAACCTTGACAGATTCACAAAATTGATTCAGGATTTGACTAACTGTGATGAAGAAATTTCTGATGATCAACAAGCTGTGGCATTGTTAAATTCGCTAAGTGATAAGTATAGAGACATTAGAAATGCATTAGAATGGGGGGGAGGGGGGGCAAGAACTTACCATTGATAGAATAACCTCAGCCCTGAGAAATAGAGAACTTGAAATAAAATCTGAGTCTAAAGACTCGAGGTATAGTGAGGGGTTATTCATAAAGGAAAAACAAAACCAAAATAAGAAACAATATCCCTAAAATCAAAATTTAAATAAGAAAGGGAAAACTCAATTTTCCAGATCTAAGGGAAAGAATAAAAATCAATGGAAAACTAAAAATCAAATCAGGAAATGTTATTACTGTGGTAAAACTGGCCATGTAAGAAAAGACTGCTTCAAGAAAATCTCAGATATGGAAGAGAATACTAATACCGAGGGATCTGCAGCTGTAGCCTGCAGAGATGAATCTGATATTCAATGTGTTGTTTTAGTAACAACCACCAGAAGAGACCTAAATGAATGGGTCCTTGATTCTGGTTGCACCTTTCACATGTGTCCCACAAAAAAATATTTTTCTGAATTTGTTGACCTAAATGGAGGACAAATTCAGATAGGAAATGACATGAGTTGTCAAATTAAGGGGATTGAAAAGGTCAAACTCTCATTAAATAATAATTGTACCCTAAAACTTGAAAACACCAGATATGTTCCAGAGTTAAAAAGAAATCTTATTTTCTTAGGTGAGCTAGATGATAAATACAGCATCATGATTCATAAAGGTTTTTTAACACTTATGCAAGGAAATAAAACTATCATATCCTCTCAAAAGATAAATGGCATATATACTGTATGTGCTCATTCTATGATAGATCACTGCTCTACAGCCTTAAACTCTGATTCCAATAAATCTTTAATTTAGCATAAAAGACTTGGCCACATCTCAGAAAAGTGACTAATAATCTTAAATAAGCTTGGATGTTTTGGTAAGGATAATGATAAGGGTTTTGATTTTTGTGAAAATTGTATATTTGGAAAACAGAAAAAGTTGCCTTTCAAAACTGGTATTCATAAATCTACTTCTATATTAGAATATTTACATGCTGATCTTTGGGGACCAGCATCTGTAAATACTCTAAGTGGATTTAGTTACTATCTACTAATAGTAGATGACTTTTCAAGGAAAATCTGGACTTTTCTTCTAAAACAATTATCTGATACTTTTCAAACCTTTAAACATTGGAAATTAATGATTGAAAACCAAACAAATAAGAAAATCAAGCCTTTAAGGACTGATAACGGTCTTGAGTTTTGCAACTCTGAATTTGACCTGTTTTGTAAAGATAATGGAATATTAAGACACAGAACTGTAACATATACACCTCAACAAAATGGTGTTGCTGAAAGAATGAATAGATACTTATTGAAAAAAGTGAGATGTATGCTCTATAGTTCTGGTCTTCCTAAGTTCTTTTGGGGAGAGACCCTCAAAACAGCAACTTATCTAATAAATGGAAGTCCATCAAGCGTCATTGCTTTCCAAGTCCCTGAAAAGATATGGTTAGAAAAAACTCCTGATTATAGTAAACTGAAAGTTTTTGTCTGTACTGCTCATTCACATCAGAGTGAAGGGAAACTAGAACCTAGGTCCCTAAAGTGTGTTTTTCTGGGTTATGGAGAGGAAACAAAAGGGTACAAATTGTGGGTTAGAGACCAAAATGGCTTTAAAGTCATTATTAGTAGAAATATCATCTTCAATGAAAATGACATGCCTTGTGTGAAATCAACTGATCTTAAAACTTCAGAACCTGCACAAATGAAAGAAACCATCCTGGAAAACAAAATTGATGAATTTGAAAATCTAGATGGTCTAATTGAGGTGGAGACCTCTCAGTTTGAGGAAAACCCTGATCAAAATGAAACTGAAATTGAGTTGGAGTCTTCAGATTCGACACTTGCTGATTATCAGTTAACTAGGGATAGAGAAAGGAGAAATATAAGACCTCCAATCAGATTTAATAATGAAGAATTTGTCAC
>NW_019231018.1:46519-72085 GCF_002742605.1 Olea europaea var. sylvestris
TGATCAGTTTGCTGCTGCCAAGGAATGTATATTGGCAACCGCAAAAATAGAACCTGGAGTAGCTCAACAGTAAAAAATGCTCCTAATTTTCAAGGTGATTTTGGAAACCAAGGGTATTGTTAGAATATACGTTCCAGCAGATTCCAGTAGAGTTAAAGATTAGTTAGTTTGCTGATTGGTTAGTTACTAAATAATTTGTTAGTTAATATCTGGATGGTAGTTATTCTAGTTAATTAGCCACCCACATTTGTGTGTAGAAATACATGATCTGGTATACCTTCCAATTCATTGGATATCCTTCAATCATCAATATGATTTTAGCATATTGACTTTCTTTTATTATCTCTAGCTTTATACTAGTATCTAAGCATATCTTCTTCTGCACAATTGTTTCTCGTTTGTCCGATTAATTTACTCTTAGATTTAGTTCTGAAATGGAGCAAAACAAATATGAAGATAACTTTGGCTTTAGATCATCCGTCAATTCTTCTGTAATTGGGAATGACCTCAAGTATAGGTTTCAATACCAACAATATGCAAGCTCATCTTCCTCTCCTGTAATTTACTTACAGATTCAACCGTCTTCATACTGTTCACAATGTCGTTCTGAAGGAAAAAATTTCCCACACCACTAAATATCCAAGCTTCCCCACTTTACAATAATTAGTTGAAATTACAACATAGAGCATTATCATCACTCATACATCCCTTGTATTTGGATTTTCTTGTGATGTTAATATTATCCACATCAAGAATATTTATTACATACTGATGGATAATTAAATATTGTGTGTTCTTGTTTCTTCAAAATTTCTTTACCTGTTCAACAAGAAAAAAGCTATGAAGATTTTTGTTTGTATTCAAAATAGTAAAAATCTCGGGAGCCAATACTTTCATTATGGCACTAGAACATTTTCCTGATATTGGCATCTCATTCTTGAAAAGAGACTGGAGAACTATAATGGAACCCACAAACATGTGCACCACTAATAAATATTGGCAAGCTGTTTCCCACATCAAGTGATTAAATTTCTAGGGAAGTAAAGCACGTTCTTCATTGAAATGAGTTTTTCCTTTCATTTTTGTATGGAAACTGATAAATTAAACATTAATTTATACTCAGAAAAAGGGAAAAATCTGCAGTAATTAGATTGTTGACAAATGAAAATAGTTAATAAAATTTAAGAACACACAGTAGCTCCCCATCTTGAAGCAAATCGGAAATATGCAAATCGTCATCCAATTTTGTGTTAAGAACTTCTCCAAGCCATATTCTTGTTTGAGTTTGAACCAATTGAATACAAATAATGATATTCTAACAATCAACATTGTAGTCAAAGAAAAATCAACTGTCGGTAGGAGATTAGGATCAGCTCTGGAAATGAACATTATCCCATTATACTAACATTTAAAAAGATATTGATGTCGAACGACAGTTTTCTTGCTTATTGTTCATAGTTCCTAAGTTAATTTACCAATGCACTCGATCAGTGTTAGGTATTATCTTGTAGAGTAATTTTATAATCAACTTGCCATTACAGTGCTATACGGGCGCATGGTGGTGTCTGGCATCCACATTTCATCTTATGATTCATAGTTCCAAAGTTAATTTACTGTTCGCACAGATATTAATTTGATAATCAAGTTGCTAATATAATACTAATACGGCGGGATTTGTGGTAAGTACGTGGATGAGTCTGATATTTACGTTTCTCTATTCTCTTAGAATTTGTTAAAGTTAATCTAAAAGTGATCAGAGAATATTTTGGCATCTAAATCGCAATGCTTCCACAAGTTGATCAAATGGACGGTTCCATTATTTTTTTATTTGCCTATTTTTTATATATAAAATGGGGGTTGATAGGTGGAGAAAGGCGAAATTCCAAGATCTATGATTAATATAAAATTCATACCTGAATTGATGAAAAATTATAGTATATTTGTTAGGTTAAGACTTTAATCTAAATGCATTGGATTGATCTTGTTTAAATCAAGCTCAGTTGAACCTCGTAATTGAGTATTGCTTGAAAATATGAAGGATACGATTAAAAAAATTGAAAGAATATGACGAATTGTAATGCCCCCTTTTTCTTCTTCTTCCTCTTCCTACTCCTTTTTTTTGTTTTTTTTGAAATTTGTATATAATAACTATTGTTCAAATACGGACAGATTGTTTTCAAACCTGTAGTAATTAGATTGTTTTTTTTTTTTTGAAAATGTCGCCATGTCGTTTATGCAATTCTGAAAATGTCACCCTGCCGTTTATGCAATTCTGAAAATGTCACCCTGTCCTTTATGTAATTCTGATAACTTAGCATGATTGTTTTATGTTTTTCACTACAGAAATGGAATGCTCATTTGATTATGTGATTCCCACTGAACATAGAATTAAAGGCAGGCATTCGTAGAAGTCTTCCCTTTAAAAACTTGACTATGTTCAGGAAATATTAGATGATGTTCATCAAGAAATGCTGATGGAATCTTGTTTTGGACAACTATATCAAATGAAGCGCATACCTTTTTCAGCACAGCTAATCCACCAACTTGTATTGAGAATGATTGTAACCAAAAAACAAAATGAGATCTGGTTTTCAATTGAAGGTAAGCCAACACGATTTTCATTATACGAGTTCTCATTGATAACGGGGTTGAGAGCTAGTGAGGAGCCTTCGTTGGAGCCCCATATTGTGACTAATGATAGATTGGTGAAGAAACACTTTAAAAAGTTTAAGAAAGGCATAACGGCGCACAATTTGAAGGAAGCTATTGAAAGTCGCAAAGTACGTATGGAAGACAAGTACAAGATTGGGCTTGTATATATTTTGGAAACGGTACTACTGCCCAAAGAAAGCTACACATACATAAATGTAGAACACTTGTCAATGGTTGATGACCTAGATACTTTTAATAGTTATCCTTGGGAGAGAAAGGCGTTTGTCCGCACAATTGATGTATTCACGAGAGACTGGAAATCGTTGGTGAAGTCATACTTGATAAATAATGAGAAATATCCATATTCAATTTATGGATTTCCACTCGCCTTACAAGTAATGTTTTTAAAATTATAATTTATTATTTATTTTGTTTAGATTGTAATATTTTGCATCTTATGCAGATTTGGGCCTATGAAGCCATACCATCTATTGGACGGAGATATGGTGAGAATCTACAGGAGGCTGACCTCCCCAGAATATGTCGATGGAATTCTTCTAAAATGCCTAACTATAAGGATATTGGTGCAAGTATGGACGAACCAAATGTAAGTAAATTTTAAATGTACATCAAAATATGTAGTGTACTTTATAACAACTAAGTGCGCCTCTCATTTTTCATATAGATTGTTGTTCATTGCACACTGAAGCCTACGTCGGAAGAGGCTTCCAAAGCATATTGGACAGAGATTCATCGATTCGAGGATGAAGTAGAGGATCCGACAGTTGATATCTTTGTGGATAAGGAGAATGTAGCAAATTCGTCCATTCGTGTTGATCTTCCTCAGCAAACTTGCCACTCTCCTAATGCCTCTACATCTCCTCGGAATCCATCTTCTTTTCATAGGCCACCTACTTTTACAGATGTTCATACATTTCATCCGGAACCATCTACATCATATCCATCTCTGTATCCATCTAGAGATGAGTTCACTCAGGAATTGAGAATGCAATTACTACACATGGTAGAGATTTTAGATAGGAAAAATGAAGGGAGGATAGATGAGATGCGATCTTACATAGACCAAAGGTTTGATTGTGTTACATCCTTTTGTAGACAAATTGATGAGAAGATATCATCTGTTGTGGAGTGGATGAAGAATTCTAACCCGTCAACAACACTTTACACATATCACTCTCCTCTTCGCAGTGGATTTATAAATACTGGAGAAGCATGTGATGTAAATGAGGATCCACTTGTACATGTAGAAGTTCAAAATGATGAAAATCAAGATGGCAATGAGGAGAGAGAAGTGGAAGATTATGTGTTGGCAAATGAACCAGTTATTGTAAAAGAAGCAACGTTGCCCGCAGATGGCAATGAACAAAAACAAGCAGATGATATGAATAACTGTCCAAATCCCATTGAAGTGGAAAATGAGCAAAGGCAAGCAATAGATTTGTCGAATGATGATGAAACTCGTGTGGAAGAGAGAGATACCTGTGTACCGATGGATTCTATAGCACATGGTGATGTAATGGAGTCCATCCCTATAGTGGTGGAAGATGAGTCTGATAACTCAAGTCAGATTGGGCGCGAGATGAGAATCAAGAAAAGGTCACTTGTTCTTGAATCTCCGTTCACAAATCTGGAGAATAGAAGGAAGCTTCACAATGTAAACACATTTAACCCATTTCGAGAGCTAGATCCGACTAAGGCAGATGACTTACAGAATTGGTTGGTTAATGCACCTGACAGGTAACTATTCTTACATTAATTATTTTTGTGAAGTTGTAATATATGTTCTTATGTTATTTGTTTTATGCAGTGAACATGTGGACATGATGATATTCACGAAGCCAAAAAGTTTCTTTCTTAAAATTCAGAAGCAATTTGGATGGCTCGATAGTGATGTAAGTACTTTAGCATTCTATATTTTTCTCATACTTCATTTCATTCTTAAACGGTTTTATACATCTGCAGCACCTTAACATAGCGTTGTTGTTGATGAAGGCACGAATACATACATATCCTACTGTGTTCCCACAAGATTGTGCAATTTTGGATTGTGCTTTTACTAACATGTGCACCAAGAGGTTTGAAGATTTTGAGCTGCATAAGAAAGAAAAAAATCCAGTAGAAGACTTTAAATGGATGAAAAATATGACAAGATATATATATGGTAAAAATCCAGAATGGAGTAAGCGATGGGATTCTTGTACATCGTTGTATATTCCCTGCAATGTGGAAATGAAGCACTGGATTGCACTTAAAGCGGACTTTGCCAAACGAACTATATATGTATATGACAGCATGAAGAGTTTGACTTGTTTTGGAAAATTGCAAAAAATCATGCGTCCAATTGTGAAGGTGATTCCTAGAATGATGAAGGAAAGTTTGTTATTCGGGGAAAACTACCCACACAAGCAATTTCTATGGTGTCGACATATAGACGTTCCTCAACAAAACAATGCGTAAATAATCTATCTTTAAAATTTTTTAGATTTTCACTTATTTTGAGAGTGCATATATTTATTATGACAAATATATATTCGCAGAGGAGATTGTGGGATATACGTTATCAAGTTCATAGAGCTTTTATCGGCGGGATTAGACGTGAAACTTATGTCCGATACTATGATTGACGGTTGGAGGAAGAAACTAGCCGCTGAAGTTTTTGCTATGCATTTCGATCCATAAATGTTTTTTTTTTGGTATATTTTGCACGTTTATATGGTTGGAAAATTGAGAACTCTGATGCTATTTTTGTCTACATGGTAGTTTTG
The DNA here is from genome assembly GCF_002742605.1 of Olea europaea var. sylvestris. Classification (NCBI taxonomy): domain Eukaryota; kingdom Viridiplantae; phylum Streptophyta; class Magnoliopsida; order Lamiales; family Oleaceae; genus Olea; species Olea europaea. The sequence continues at coordinate 51,958 of NW_019231018.1, forward strand.
AAATGATGTAGTTGGAAAACATGTGCACGGATGCTGATTTTTGTCTAGTCAGTTTTGGATGTTCATCAATCTTCCTATGAAATTTATGGACGTTGATTTTGTGTACTCAAATTTGGATGCTGATCAATTAGATTTGTCTAGTTTCTTTGGATGTTGATCAATATTTTTTATAAATTATATTATTTTCATTATAGGATGTTTCATTCAAATATTGAAGCAGACGTGGTTGAAAGGAAGATTCAGTTTGTCATAACTTTATCTATATGGTGTTGAAAAATATACTATTATATGAAAAACGGTAGTTCTGCGTTTAAAACGACAGCATGCCGTTTGGATCATACAACTAAAGTGTTCTCCTAAAGTGCACCAAAATGTGCTATGATTTGTGTGCCCTAAATCGCAGTCATACTTGTAACAGGATCGCATGTACTGAATGAATACACGTGATTTTTTGTATACCGTATACCTTAAATGGCACCCATAAGAGTAAAACGTCAATACATCGTTTTGGGTCAAGGAGTCTCGAATTCACTCCAAAACTAGTGAATTAGTGTTGAAATATCTTAAAAACACTGTACGTCGAAAAATTGTAGTATAGGTTTAAACCCTATACCCTAAACTACAACCATACATTTGAAACGCCCAGCTACCGTTTTGGGTCAGGAGGTATCAGTTTCACTTTGAAACTAACGCAACGATGTTTGGGACATGATACACGTCTGGTACACGTTGAACGACTATACGTGCTATGATTTGCATACCACACTTGCCCCTTAGGTTGTTCTTCATTGTCTAGTGAAGTGTAGTGTAGTCGATAGGACTATAGAAAAGCTCACTATAGTTTGGACAAATGTGTCGATCGTAACAGTGAAATGTAATTCGAACCTTTGTCCTTCAATTTTCAAGTGTTTACGGGTTTCACTGCACTAAACGAACATGAAATGAGTAGAAACGTCATCTATACGTTTGAAACGCACAACTGTCGTTTTGAGTCAGGAGGTACAAATTTCACTCCGAAATTAGCGCAACGATATTTGGGACATGATACATGTTCGGTACAGAAATGAGTAGAAACGTCGCCCATAAGTTTGAAACGCCCAGCTGCCGTTTTAGCTAAACAAACAGTGCTGCTGTCATTTTTATCAGAATCTGACTTACAAATCTATTATAATTGATCAAAATATATCATAATTTAAAGATTAAATAAATGATTAACATCCATTCGTTCGTAACAAACGTGAATGAACAAAAATGAACACGAAATGAGTAGACATAGCACCAATACATTAAAAACGACTTGATGTCGTTTTGCTTCGAACAAATTGTGATGCTGTCATATTTATCAAAAATCTGTCTGAAGTAGCTATCATACTTTGTCAGACAACTATCACTATATATCAAAAATTATCATAATCTATTATAATTTCAAGATTATGTTAAACAAAAAATGTTCTATGCATCTGTCAACTAGTGTAGAGCATTTTTGCAAGTTAGACGATTATGGCTCCTTTGGCCACACCTACTACATTTACGAGTCTTTTTTCCCTCTCCTCTTGATGGAATTCGACGATTTTTTAGACGTCCACTTTGTCGTCGATTCGAAAGGGGTGGTAATACCTTTGGCTGATTGGAGATTTCCCAGTCAGCCTCATTTGCCACTGGATATATATATTCAGCTTATGCTTGTTTCCAACTAGCACTGGTATAATAAGGTGAGCACAAACTGTAACAAGATATTCCCTTAAATTTCGCTGCTACAAGTGCATGTTTGCAAGGAAGCTTTTCCAAATCAAATTCCCTACAACTATAGGTTCTTGCCTCCAATTTCATGATATGCATTTCATTCTCAACACCGACGTGCAAGTCACACTCATTTATTGGTACCACTATCAGTCCCTTTGCATCATTATACTTTTTACGCATTTTATCCTCAGTGGGCGGGGTTAGAGTAGTTGCACATTCTTTCGCCTCAATATGTCTCTCATAAAACCATTTCTGTAAAGTTTTTCTTATTTGTTCAACCATAGCAAGTACTGGAAACTCCCGAGCATTCTTGAATAACGAGTTCAAAGATTCTGCATTGTTAGTTGTCATAATATTGTAACGGATTCCTTTGAAATGTGCTCGGGACCAAAATTCATACCCAACTTTCTTTTCTAGGTATTGTCCAACTGCCGGACTTTTACGATATAGATTTGCCATTGATTTTTCAAAATTAATCAAACTATACTCCTTCGTAGTTGCCATAACCAATGGCAGAATATCGACCTTATGATAATTTGACTTTATGTTTAGTTGTAGATGCCACATGCAACATCCATGATGTGCATAAGGATAAACAATCTTTATAGTGTTACCAATGCTCTCCTTGCTATCAGAAATGAAAACAAGCCCTTCCAACATACCCATTACATGAAACAACTTATCGAAGAACCAAGTCCATGATGCATCATTTTCAGAATCAATAATGCCAAATGCAAGAGGATATATTTGAAGTTTGCATCTTGACACGTGGCAACAAGTAACGTACCTCGAAATTTTGATTTCATAAATGTTCCATCCACAGAAATGACATGTCTCATTGATGAGTGAAAATCACGTATGCTTGGTCTTAAAGCCATAAAAAAGTATTTGAATCGATTCTCATTATCAACCTCAATGAACGTCACCGTACCGAGATTATTCTTCTTCAGAATATTGCAATACTTGGCCAATCTATCATAACTAAGATCAGGTGAACCTCTTAATAGCTCTATAGCACATTCTCTAGCCATCCATGCCTTAAAATAATTTCTATCTATGCCAAACTCTCGATGAATATCATTTTGAATGTTCGAAGGTCTGTATATAATGTTGGGATCATCAAACTTTGACATGATGTGTTTTCCTATCATCCAACAACTAGCTTGTCTATGATCTTTGTGGCGAACATCCAATAAAGAATTATGATAACGTGAATAATTTTGAATTTCAAATTCGTCACTTTCCTTCAATCGCGTTGCCCGCAAACGCCATTTGCAAATTTCCTCAACACATACTACTACATATGTACTCTTATTTGACTTAGTGACCTTAAATTCGAAAGAATTTCTTATAGCAAGCATTTGTAGTGATGCCTGAAGATCCTTCTTGTTGCAAAAAATTTGGCTAACGTGCACATCATCGACGTCAGGAATCTTAACTGATGTTCCACAAAGATTCAGACAGGCAACAACTTGGGAAATGCCAATGATCTCATCTACCAATGTAAAAGGTGTATTATGAGTAACATTGTCTTCATTTATCACATGAGAATCATCTATGTAGTTGCCATGCACTACTTCTACCCCATCCCAATAATCATCACTTGTAAAGTTCACACAATCGTTTTCACAATTTTGATTACATGGAGACAACGGTCGCATATAATTGTCATCGGCCTGATCATTTTTCATATACAATTCATCCATCTCCACCGCATTGTTATTTGCAACAACATTTGAAATGCATTCATGATTCTCCTGAACATTTACAATATCAACATGCATGTCTTGTTGATCAACATAACCCTTTTCTACAAGGGTTACACAAATTGGAACTTTGTCGTGCTAAGAAAGAAACCAACTAACATCCATATCGCAAGTAATCTTCATTGGCGGAACTGATAATTTTGATGTGCCGGGAACAAGAAATTTCATCTCGATGTCATACACATCAACCTTAACTGCTTTTCGGACTTCGTTATACAACTCTGCATATGAGATTGTTTTTGATACAAAAATATTTGTTGCAGTGTCTTCATCATTCCCTATCCATTTCCAACTCCATTCACCTTCATCACTCTTTTCAAATTTAACAAAATAACAAATAACAATCATTGCATCAGAGTCCATATCTGCAATTCAACAAAAAAAAAATATAATATATTACTCCATTAATTGCCAAAACTGAATACTATAAATCACAACTTCAATAACAAACAAAATGCTACTCATATTGTTACATAACAGATTTCAGCAGAACAAAACGGCATTTCGTAATTTAAAATGTGTATGTGCCGTTTAAATTTATTTATGATAATAAAATGCTATAAAAGAATGGGGAAACAACTAATTTGCCAACAAGTATATCAATACCTCCATTGTCTTATTAAAACGGCAGCCAGCTGGGAAAAAAGGGCACCCAACTACTGAGAAACGGCACCATTCCGTTTCAATATTTTACAGCAAATTTAATTACCCAATTGATTTTTCTCATAGTATACAACTAGAAAATAACAACAAATCGATAATTTTCAATTTATAAAGCTCACCTTCAACTGTGTGAAATCGATTCTTGCTAACTCATCTCCAAAATTTGCACTATTTCATTTGTTCTTGGTTCAAGAAAGGGAACTTCAACATGCAATCATTCATTGTAAGCAAGAACAATGCATATGAAGAAGAATACAGCTGAATTTGAAGGTGAGTTTAATATGGTGAAAATGGACTTGGAAACGAGAGAAATGAATGGGATTTATGGATTTATATTTGGGGATTTGGGTAATATTCATTTCCAAATTGGATATTTTAGTCATTTCAATTTAAGGGTATTTAAGACTTTTAATATATAATCAAATAGACTATGGACTACTTGAACAAAAAGTATTGATATAGGCTATTTTACCAAAGATTATGGTTGACTATGCTTCTTAAACAAAAACCCCCATATTAAATTGATTTTGGACAGCCCATATCAACCCTACATACTGTCATATTAGCAGACACGATAAACGTACAAAATCCTGATCTTTCAACCCTCACATCCTCTAAACCCTAAATTATAGAGCTCCATATTGGAACGAAATCAAAATCCCCAAATCAAATCATTCGAAAAATCACAAATCATCCCACAAATCACTCACATTCAACAATCATATCGTAAAATTCGTAGGACCTACTTCAAAAAAATGATTTTTTTACCATTCTATGTTGTTGGTAATGGTGTTTTTGTTCAAGAATATAAAAAACGCTTTTGAAGTAATGGATCAGCACAACTCAAGGAAAGTTTACAGACAATAATCTAGTATTTCTTTTGAATAATGGCTTCACCTAGTCGATATATGACCTCAAGTTTTGAAAATAGCAGGCTATCCGTTGAAGATTCACCAATAATGGGTATTCCAAATCGTCCATTCCCATGGGTTCAATCTTTAACCAGCAAAGAGAATGTGAGTATCATTCAATGGCAACATGTATCTTCATCCAGCGTTATTTGATGTCCACAAATTTTTTACAATCAATCAGAATGGGATGAATAGCCCTAACGCTACACATGTACATTGTCTCACACATATCCACATTTCTTCTTGCAAGCACGATTGTGGTTTGTATGTCATAAACTATGCGGAGTTCATTATGCATCAAGAGATAAAATGTGATATCTGAGAATTTTGATCCTAAAAGTTCACAATCGCAATTGGCAATGCATCTTTATAAGCATGCATGAGAGAAGATAATAAAAGGTTACCAAACAGAATCCCGAGGAGTAGCTTAGTAGTCAGACCTTGAATTTGCTCCCCAATGATCACCAATTCGAGTCCCCTCAGAACCACAGATGAGACTATCTAACTGTAAATTTCAGGACCCCATGTAATTAGTCGAGGTGTGCGTAAAATGGCTTGAACTCCCAAGTTCATAAAAAAAAGAAGGTTACCAAACAGATTTTGACCTCGTCCCACGTAACATGAGGAGGGAGAGGAAGATGAGACCATCGAAGAAAGTCGGACATAGTATTATTCCTTTGTTTAATGAGCAGGCAGTATAGTCTAGTTGGTTGTTATGTATAAATCTTTCTTAGGGTTGGCAACGGTTTGGTTATGGGTCGGTTTGGCCAAAATCATAACCGCACCACCAATTTTTTGACTATACCATAATCGCACCATAATCACGTAAATTAGTTCGATTTGTATTTCAGTTCGGCACGGTTCGGTTCGGTTAATAACCACGAAAATAAATTATTTTTTATAGGTTCATCCATCAAATTGATATAAAACAATTTATGAAAAAAGTCAATGAAAACAAAAACAAAATACTCCAAATGAAAATGCAAACATTATCAAATAATATTTCAAACGTAAATGCAAATATTATCCTAATTTTCAATTGTAAAATACAAATTTAACAAACAATATTATAAATATAATAATATTAAATTTTTCCTTCATTCTTAATTGTTGAGCATCGAAGTTACTTGATTCATTATTCCCTACAAGTCTTACTAGCATAGATCAGCATTCAAAGTTGATTCCTATTCATCCTTGGTAATACTGGCACGTCTAGAAAAATATCGAACTCTGTTTTTACATAATCAGCAGTAATAGAATGGCTAACAAATGTAACAAATTTTCGAAGGCGACGATGACTTGGATCGTAAAGGCAATGGAACCGTGCGTGAGTTTGTGGTTTTTGGAGAGTAGGGTTTGCATTTATATATTGTCATACTAATGCTATTATGGGCTAATGATAAGTGGGCTGGCCGAATGAGTCAGATAGATGTAATGAGAAAGGGAGGGATTTTGTTTTGGTCTGGATAGAAAAGTAGTGTAAAGCCTATCAATTCAATTGTGTTTTTTTTTTTGATTTTTTTCAGCGGGTAATCGGTTCGGTTTCGGTTCGACGACGTAAATACCATATCCGCACCATTACGAACCTGTTCATTAAAATCAAAATCATATTCGTCCCATTGCACCATCGGTTCAATTTTTTTCGCCTCATTCAATTCGATTAACTGCGGTTTTCGATTTTGACGGTTCAAATTGTCATCTTTACCCATTCCGCCCACCATACCAAAACCAAATTAGAAATGTTTTAGACCAAGCTATTGGAATTTGGAATTGGTCAGGGGCACAAAAAAATAGGTTGAAAAAATTGCAAGTGGCTATGGTGTAGATACCTCCAATCAGGAATCTTAAAACTTGCGCAACTTCAAAAAAAAACACGGCACTTATTTGAGGGGCATTAATATGTTGTTTTATTGTGCACATTCTGGTAACGTAAATCCACAAACGCAAATGCCTAAAAACTACCAGGTGATTAAATATGTAATGTGACAAACATTTCATAATGAAACTTTCAATTCGAAAAATATGAACAACAAGAATATACGACAAATATATGTATATCTTATTTAATTAATACAAAGGAATATATTTTAGCTGGAAATAATATAGTTCATTATACATTCCCCAATCATAGCACTTTTTGCTTGCGTGTGATCCCTAATTATTGAATTCATCGCGCAGCTATGCCCATTTAGGATGTAACGGACCTTGAATATATCTGTTTGCCCAATCGTAGATGACATGAACCTCCACTTGCAGCCTTTCCCTTTACACTTTAACACGTACTCGCAGTGGTCCGACTTGTAAACAATGTACTCGAAGTTGTTTTTATAGCATACAATGCAAGGCTATCGTTCATCAACTTTTTATCATGGAAAATCTGATTTTTAAGTGACAAAATCCACTCCTGTCTGTGACGCAACATTGGAGATTCTTTCATTTTCACACTCAGGCTGAAGAGTTGTCACATTTATGCTTGATGTAAATTCCTGCATTGTTGGAACCACGACAAATTTCATAATCATTTTTTTCCATATTGAAGGTTCAAGTCCCTTACAAAATGTTGATTACGAAATTTCGTTATGTCAGTATGAATCAGCACCAGCTGCACTCAGTGACTTGGTGGCAACCACACATAGAGCATATGCCATTAAGCTTGGTTCCTTCCTTTTCAGCTCAACGTAAAAGTGTATACAGTTGTCATTCATGATCCTCACTAGTGCCATAATCCCACCAAGATCGTTGTCCATTTTCACAACATCCTAGCTAGTATTGACATCCAGCTTAGTAGATAACACGTCAACCAAATCATGGTATTTTCAGTTGATCAGTGTGAGAAGGCCAAATGTATCCTTATTGCAGGTTACAAAGACATTGATGCAGTCCATTCCCTGCATCCAGTCAAAAATCGCATGAAATATTAGATCTGTAGATGCAAAAAATATAGGAGCTCAACCTATAATCGTTACTAATTCTCAGTGCATCAATCAGAAAGAAAGATATATTTGAATGTGAATGATTTCATTGTTTTATCAAATTCATATGTAATTGAAATAAATTTATGACATTTCATTTTTCCGATGAATTATCAAGACAACAAAAATATGAAGATATGAAGATATATGATTTACATTATATGTAATTCAGACATGAAGTTCCCATGACAAAATTATGGATATTTCATTACACTTTTTTTCTTGTAAAGACCGAGTTTATTCTGGTGGGAACATCACATATCGTGATGTTTATGCATACAGGCTACCTAAATGATTTCGCTATAACTAATTCATATTCACACATTGATTCATGGAAATGAGATCATAAAGGTTACATCAGAATTGTGTAATGTGCCATTATGAACCAATAGATTTCAACATTGGGTTCTCTTCAATTTTTCAGAAACTAGGCTGAAATCAGGTACAAAACATAGATTGATATGTTTTTCAATGAAAATGTAAATGGTGAAACAAATAACCACAAAATGTATTCTAAAATGTAGAGATGTTAGATCTAGTAAAACTTACCAATTAGTTGTGAAAAAATTCTTTTTGTATGCTGATATAACACAATAATCAGATTCAAGAAACGTAGGATATCGCAAATGGTGTATCTTGAATTGGAGATGAAGACTGATGAGAAAACATATATTCAGAATTTTGTGAGGTTGAAAACTAGTTCAGTTTTTTATTCACTAGACCGGCAATACAGGAGTAAATGGTTTCTTTGTTGTCAATCATTTATTTAATGAATTTCAGTTACATTGTGTTAATTAGGGAAACTTCAAACGGTAGTAGATTTGATGATTTTTTTATGGATTATGCAGTATATTTTTAATTTAGAAAATTTGCTGTATAAATTGAAATATGGTATAAAAGTGAATAAAAGAGAATCAAAGAGAAAAGAACAGATAGAAGTTAATAGATATGTGTGTTTTATTAAGAACCAAAACCCTATATTTATAGGATAAAATCAGGGATACAATAGTAATAATTTCTAGGACTGAGTGGTATAATTATCATTCATCTCTAAACTTTAATAAACTTATATTTTACAACACTCCTCCTTGAATGACATATTATAAAATATCTGTCTCGTTAAAATCTTGTTTGCTAAAAATTCAATGGGAAAAAAACCAAACGAAGGAAAAAGAGTACAGTTAGTTTAGAGTATTAAAATAAATGTTACCTTATTAAAACTTTACTAGGAAAATCCAGTGAGACAAAATCTAAGCAAAAGAAAAAGAGTACAGCTACTCCCCCTGATGTTGATCACTGAAAATCTTTGAGTTGACGCATTTCGATATCATGAACTAATTTCTCGAATGTAGATGTTGACAGTATTTTTGTGAATAAATCAGCCACATTGCCACTTGAGAGAATCTATTAGATATCAATGTCGCCATTCTTCTGAAGTTCGTGTGTATGAAAGAATTTTGAAGAAATGTGCTTCATTTTGTCACCTTTGATATAGTCTCCTCTGAGTTATGCAATACAAACTGCATTGTCTTCATACAAAATTGTTGTACTATCTTTCGTTGAGGTTAATTCGTATAATGCTTGAATATGATGAGTCATGTTTCTCAACCATACACATTATTGGCTTGCTTCATGAATTGCAATAATTTCATAATGATTTGAAGACGTTGCTGTCAATAATTGTTTCACAGATCTCCATGACACAACCGTTCCTCTACTTGTAAACACATAACCTATTTGTGATTTAACTTTATGTGAGTCAGATAGATAACCTGTATCCATATCTCACTAAAGTAGATCCTGACTTTTGAAAATAAAATAATCCCAAATCATTGATACCCTTTAAGTAACAAAAATACGTTTAACACTATTCCAATATTTTTGAGTTGGTGTAGAGCTATATCTTGCAAAGAGATTTACAGAAAAAGTTATTTCGGGTTGAGTGCAATTTGCAAGATAAGTTAATGCTCTAATTGCACTAAGATATAATACTCCAGGATCAAAAACATTTTCTCCATCTTCAAGTGGACAAAATAGATTATTTTTCATATCGAATGATCGAACAACTATGGTGATGCCAGTGGATATGCATTATTCATATAAAAGCATTTTAAAACTTTTTTTTTGTATACATGGATTGATGAACAAATAATCTTTTTGAGAAATGTTCAATTTGCAACCTAAGACAAAATTTGATTTTTTTCAAATCTTTCATCTCAAATTCATTTTTCAAATAACCAGCAGCTTTGTTGAGCTCTTTAGGAGTTTCAATTAAATTTAAATCATCGACTATAATTGCAAATTCAATATTTGTTTTCTTTATGAAAACATATGGGCGGACATAGTCATTTTCATAGCATTCATTCAATAAATATTCGCTAAAACGATTATACAACATGTGTCCAGATTGTTTTAATCAACATAATGATCTAAAAAATGGATGATTTGAGTTATACTTCACGTATATTAAAATTTTCAAATATAACATTAATAATCATGCCAGTTTAGTTGACTATTACGTATTTCAAATTTTATGTATTATCAAGATAACATGATAGAGACTCGTGATTTCATCCATGACGATCTTTGCGAAATTCACTATGTTGAGAGTTGAGCATTACACATTACGACTTTATTTTTCTCATTTCTTTTTCGTATAAGTATATACTTTTAGATTTTCGGGTTACAGGTCCAAAAATTTCGTGTTTATCTAGTAAATTCAATTTAAGATTGCGTCTCCTTTTATTTGGCCAAACATTATTTCGATCGATATATTTTGACGCATTTATTTCGATTCCTTGCGATTCACATATAATACTGTATATCATGTACAAAATTGTTGTCGACAACTTTTTCTTTTCTTGTTCGATTCTATTTCTTTTTCCATAATGACATAACTTATTTAGATATCCCAATTTTCAATATATCAGGTACATGAACCTCTTCTGAGGTTTTATATTTGTTATGTCTAAATACTCATTAAGAGTCTTTAATGAAACCATCTTTGTTAATTGCTCCATTTTTATTTGAAGATTTTTTTATTAGAATTGAACATCATCACACTTCAGGCGTGCTATAGATATATCAAATATAATACTAACAAATTATCTCCTAAGACATCAATTCGTATTGGAGTATTAAAAATTGGCGCATGAGATACTGTTGATCTCTTTGATCAATACATGCATCTAAATAAATTATCTTTCGAACTTCTGGTTCAAATGATATTTAGTGAGGGTTTAGATTATGATGCATTTATATATTATTTTCAACTTCTTAATTCCTCCCCTAATGCTGAGAGAATTGTCCAATCAAATTGATAATCATTTTTTCAGTGTTATAAAATATCGCACATTTGAAATAATAGTTCAAACTACGTACTTATTCTCAACATTCTTTGTTTTCTATCTCAGTGTATTGTGGTGTTCAATTTTTACATATACTACACCATCAAAATAATTAGATGGAAAAAGTAGGATCTAACTATAAGCTGATTATAATAGGGAGAACTGTGATTTTGACATGATGCATAATAGAATTTTCTAAATAAAAATGGAAAGTACTTTATTCTCAATAAAATTAATTAGATGCACTTAACAAACAATAGTGTTAAACCATTAATCGACAGCTCAACTAACACTTATTAAAATGTTGAGATTTATGTCCACTAGCATTAACAAGACATAGTTTGATTATATAATCTGAAAATTATGCTCATAACTTCAGTAATAATTTCACAAAATTTCAGGTTGCGAACACTATGCAATCATATAATATTTATGTCAAATCTATTAGATTAAAATAATATTTAGATGTTTAACATTAATTTTCAGAAATATAGGGAATTCAATCCCTATTTTAGCTAATGATGTTTAATGATCAATTGTCGATAAAGAGAACAAATAATATATAGGAATTTATTGTATTGAAAAATCTTCTGATTCTTCATTTAATATCCATTCAAAATTTTAATTTTGCATTATTGTTGATCCAGTGATGGTTCAACTGGTCATATCTAATAATAAAATCAAATCGAACTTCTGGTTCAATATAATATATAATTCAATTATTTAATATCGAAGAATATGATTAAATATTATATAATCATGTATCATTCAAGTAGTCAAATTAATCAATGTTTTAACAACATTAGTTTTCCTTCAGGGATAAATATGAATTCAAAATAATATATTTTTCGAAACATGTGCTACTTTAAACAACACGTTATATTATTATTATTATTATTATTATTATTATTATTATTATTATTGCTAATTCAAAAGTAATACATCAATATCCTTCTGAAATATTAAAAATTATAATTCATGCTCTTTGCGAGAAATCAAATATTATTATAATAAATTATATAATAATTTACTCTTCGAGTGTAAAAATATAATTTATGTTAAATTATATGTAATTATACTTTTTGAGAGCAAATAAGATCTACTAGAATATTAATGAAAATTATAATGTGCTATTTTGAGATCACATTATATTTTATTATTACTTCTTCAAGAACAATAGATCAATATTCTTCTGAAATATGAAAAATTTTAATGTCATGCTCTTCAGGAGTAATAACATATTATTGTTTACAGTAATAATTATGTAAAAATTTACTCTTCAGCAGTAAAAATATAATTTTATGTTAGATCTTATATCATTATGCTTTTCAAGAGCAATAAAATCCAACAAGAACATCAATATGTAATTACGTATGCAGAAAAATGGATACGTAAATAAATAGAGTAATTTAATTCGTGATTTTACATATAATCAATCAATATTTTTCAGGAATACTAAATTATAATATTATATTCTTTTTTAAAATATTAATAATATTGTGTTTTTTCAGGAACACCAACAAAACTTTTTTTTTTTTTTTTATATAAAAAGTGCTTTATTTGGGAATACAATGAGAAATATAATTTTCAAGAGCATAAATACAATATTCTTTTGAAATATCGACATTAATGATTCATTATATCTTTCGAGTTAAATAATAAAATTTATGCCCTACATGAATAACAATGAAATATTCATCTTGCATATTTATATAACACGTGTTGTGTTTTTTCGAGAACATCAACATTATATTCGTTTAAAATAAATATAATTTAAATTAATCTTCTTCAGGAGCATTGAATCAATATTCTTTTGGAATATTAAACTTGAAATATCATACTCTTTATAAACATGTAATATTCTTCTAGAATATTAATAATGTTGTGCTACTTCAGGAGCAACAACGAATTATTTATAATAGATAGATATACAATTAATATTCTTCTGAAATATTAGTTATAATATTGTGCTACTTTTGGAACAATAAGATGATAAATTCTTAATTTGAAGTTCATAGAAGAATATCTAAAAATATTTAATTACCATATAGACATGATATGAATTTATATAGAAAAATTAGTTACCAAACATGCATTAAGAAAAAGAATCTCTATACATAGAAGTTAACAAAATTGGGTAAATCTCTTATCAACATGCGAAAGATACTAAACATGCATATGAATTTTACATATATAGAAATTAAACATAGAACTAATAAATGCAATGAATTCAAAAGACAGAATTAATATTAAATAATGTGGAAAAATGATCATGTATGAATAAAAAAAAATGAATTAATATGTGTTCAGATTACACATACAAACGTGAATTAGAATTAATATGCATGTCGATGAAAAGTAAAGAAGAATAGTCAACCTCGTTATTATGCATATGTATATTTAAATATTTCATATGTTACCAAATTAATTTTGGTATCGCGATAAATATTCATGTCTATAAAAATTATTACCTTCACTAAACTTTGAAAGATTAAGCTATTTTGCTGATAACGTGTTATAAAAGTGAAAAAAAGAGAAAAGAACAGAGAGAAGTCAATAGATTTGTGTGTTTTATTAAGAATCAAAGCCCTATATTTATAGGACAAAATCAGGGATAGAACAATAATAATTTTTAGAACTGCAGGGGTATAATTGTCATTCATCTCTAAACCTATAAACTTACCTTTTACAACAAAATATTTTATTGGCCTCGTTTGGTACATATTAATGTAAAAATGAGAATGAAAATTGTAGTCGTTACGAGCTCTTTACAAAAGATAGAAAGTCAAATATATTGGTTTGATATGATGGATAATGATCGTTTTTTTTATTTTAATGGAGAAGTTATGGGAAACAAATGGAGCTATATTTCATATGCAAATATGAATTTTTTCCTTTCCTCTATGTTTAATAGTCCAAATGGCCCGTGTTGTCTTGGGCCATCACTGGGAATTCAAAATTATTTACGAGTCCATGCCGTCGCGATGCCGTCCGTTAACAGCTGCCCAGAAGCCCTATTCTCAGGCCAATATTCATCGTAACTTCAAACACAAATGCGCAACAAGATAGAAACGGAGGTTTTCCTATCGGATCACATCATAATTCAATAGAAAAATGGCGGAAGATTTGGTATTGGACACGGCGATCAGAGACTGGGTGTTGATACCACTATCGGTGGTTATGGTGCTAATCGGAATTCTTCGTTATTTCGTATCCAAGCTCATGCGCTCATCCAATCAAGTTCCCGATCCCAAAATGGTCAAAGAAGGGTATACTATTAATTTTGTATACATGCTGTTAGGTGTGTGTAAGTTACTCTGGATTTCACTTTTTTCCCCCTTTTCCAGTCAAGTGGTAATTAGGGCAAGGAATCTGAGGGCAGCTGCAAATTTTATACCCGCTAAATCATTTCGTGCTCGTAGGGTTTATTTCTGCAACGAGGTAGGAATTTTTTTCTCTCTCTCTCCCAAGCTCATGCGCTCATCCAATCAAGTTCCCGATCCCAAAATGGTCAAAGAAGGGTATACTATTAATTTTGTATACATGCTGTTAGGTGTGTGTAAGTTACTCTGGATTTCACTTTTTTCCCCCTTTTCCAGTCAAGTGGTAATTAGGGCAAGGAATCTGAGGGCAGCTGCAAATTTTATACCCGCTAAATCATTTCGTGCTCGTAGGGTTTATTTCTGCAACGAGGTAGGAATTTTTTTCTCTCTCTCTCCTTTTTTAATCTGTTTTATACTAATTTTGTGGTAAATTCTGATTGAAGATTGAGTTCAAAATTTGACATATATGTACATAATTAAAAAATTACGGATGGAAACATAGGGATGTAAGCTGATTACTTCTGATAGGTGATAGTGTTGTATTGAACGTTGGTGATTTTCTGATTGGTAAGTATAATAAAGAGGGTAAGAAATAAAGGTCTCTATTGGATTATGCCCCAATTAACTAATAAATGAATGAATGGAATATTGATTTAGGTGACATTCTAACTCAATTGTGTCAATGTCCTAGTCGCCGGTGACATTAGATTAGTGTAAGGTTATCCTTCAACTGGAATGAGAAAGAAATTTAAGGCAAATATTATGATTATTTGAAGAAATAAGACATAAGAAAGGAATGGACTGTATGGTGATCGAAATGGGCTTGTTGAAATGAGGCAAGCTGAATTACGACCATTTGGCTACGAAAATATTCCTTTGTCACTTCATTTACTCCCCGCATATCTATTTTAAGGGAAAATACTCCTAAATGTTTTACAACTAATACTTCTCTGGATGACAAGTATATAACATGTTTTAGTAGTTTGACATAAGAGGACAAACTGGCAAGACTTGAGGAACTAGATGAAATGGCAAATACTGCTTAACTACAAATTGTAACTTACCATTGTCTTGGGAATCGAGAACTAAATGTTTGGTTTATAACTTCTGATTGCAATCTTCTTTCAGCAGTTTTATGATCAATCTTTTCACTTCCAATCATTTTAAGCTAAGAAAATTAATTCTAGATATTATATTCTCTTGTGCTTAGTACTTAGAACGAAGCACATACACTCCTACTAGGGATATCCATCCGTGTCTGACATGTTTGGACATCAACATTCCCTGAACATTTCCAACAAGCCACATACCTTGTCCTATTTTTTTATATATTTTAAAAATTTCTAATGCTAAAGAGACACTTTAGGTACCCTCTTCGCTGGCAAATGTTCAACATGACATGTGCCGTCTCCTATAGTAACAAGTATAAGAGTACAGAAATAATATATCAAATTTAAATTTTTAAAAACTTAATCAATGTGTCCGTATCCGTGTCCTACGGAACAAAAAAACTTGTATTTGTCTCGTTTCTTGTCGTGTTCATGTTCCACGTCCATGTTGTTGCTTCTTTGATGGTTACTAACGTTGGAATTTAGGAGATTAACATATCAACGTCTCCCTTTTTCCACTGTTTTTTTGTATATGAACAAAAAGGCAGACTTCATGCTAAGAGAAACACGGTGCGTAATTTCGTCTGACTATTAATTTAAGTGTTTGTAAGTTAACATCCATGAACATCTGTAGTATACAAAATGGGGGTTTCGATGGATTTGGACCATTAAACAAGTGTGAAGGCACGTTACAGCTTATATGATAATTAAGCTTGTCTTTCCCTAGTTAAGTAAATCAGCTGGATAATTTTCAGAAATAGATAGATAGTAGTTTTCATTTGTTTTCACTTTTCAGAGGACACAATCGTCTTTGAATATTACATTAGCCAAATGTTGTGTTGAGTACATTGAAATCAACTGTTATACCTTTATGTGCTAAAACTCTTAGTTCACGTGATGGGATCATTTTGCCCCTCAAAAGTGCTTTTGAAAGATGGATCCAATATCTCCCATTTATTATAGCCAAGAGGTGGCATTCTTAGCATAGGAACCACTTTCTGATATCAGTATTTGTGTTTTCAAAACGTTAATTGTTGCTGTTATATATATATATATAGCACAAGTGCACCAGTTTATGGGGAAATCTTTATATGTAACATTGCAGGAGAATGGATTACTTTATGTGCCCAAGGGCCAAACTCAAAATGCGCAGGCACAGATGTTCTCTGATCCGAATATGGCCATGGATATGATGAAAAAGAATCTTTCAATGATCATACCACAGGTAATTCTGTTGCATACTTAATGGCTTCATATTGCCAATAACACTGACAGAAATATATGATGACAAAAATATACGATGTTCTTAATGTGTTTATTTATTTATTGGACAGACACTTACATTTGCATGGGTTAACTTTTTCTTCTCTGGATTTGTGGCAGGTCTGTATTTTTCCTTATTTCCTTATTTTGTACTGTCAGTGTCATCGCATATCGGAATTTTCAACTAAATCAGCGTGCAATATTTCTGACTGAACAATAGATCTTGTCATTAACGTTCTTTTCAAGCTAACTCCATGATCTTTTTCCTTTTTTTCTTTTTCTTTTTTAATGTTTTCGTTAGTGGATTTTTTCACTTTGAATCACCTACATTATATTTTCTTGTGTTGTCATAATATGTTTTCATTCTAATATCCATACTGGCTGACATGGTAACTGTACACATTTGTCCAGCTAAGATACCATTTCCACTTACTCAGAGGTTCAGGTCAATGTTACAAAACGGTATTGATTTGAGTACTGTTGATGTCAGCTATGTCAGCAGTCGATCATGGTATTTCTCCAACTCATTAGCAAAAATTATTGTCGTTAAGTTGGGCTCTTACATTACCGTACAGCCGTAACGCATATGATGATTAACTATTGGTGTCATTTAGGTATTTCCTCAATCTATTTGGGCTGAGAGGTCTATTCAGTCTTATTCTGGGAGAAGAAAATGGTTGGTATCTCTTAAACTTCTACTTCTTTTATAATTTAATTGGTCTCAGTTATTTTTTCCTTCATACATATAAAAGATAACAATCATACGACTGGAGTCATGGACAAGTATCTATTTCAATATTGGGTAGTTACTTTAAATCTGATCTGGCATGAACACGTCTGTTTGATGCAGCAACTGATGACACACAACGCATGATGCAAATGAGTGGATTTGGATTCGATCCGACAAGGGTATGCATGTTAACAGTTTTTCTCCTATTTCTTGATGATTGATGTCATCTGCTTTTTATTTTTTATTTTAATTTTTTCATTTTTTTTTTACATTAGTTTGTTTCATCTAAAACCTTTTCCCACATAGGGAGAAGTTAGATCTTATGTACTTTGCATTTAACTTCCACCAGATAATCGGTACAGACTTAGAACGGTACCTTTAACCAATCTTCTGATATTAAAGTTCCCGTTTGCATCTCTCATGAACTTAACAGACAGATTTTTGTCAATAGGAATTAACCCTATTGTTCAGTTTGCATAGAATCTTTTAATTATGACTGCTATCTATATTATGTGAACTTCGAAGATTTTTTTAGTCTATAAATGTAGGATATCTGGGCACCAGAAAAATTTAAGCACATCATAACGTCGTCACACATACTCGATTACTAAGATATATTCCTTCTAATCTTTTATATTCTGTGCACATATATTTGGATAAGTTCATGATGATTTTGTCTTATTTTTACACAATTCTGGTCAGAGTTTGGGTGCAGAGAAAGACAGTCTAGACATTGTTCAACATGAATGGACCTTGCCAAAATTTGAGCAGCGGGCAGAAGCTGTGTTGAAGAAACTCGTCAGTTGAGAAACTGTAAGAGCATGTAACCTTACCCCTTCGTGGTGTTACTTCATTACTGGTGCACGTGTGGCCTCAAATGTTAGCACAGAAATGAGTGAAGACGACTGGTTGCCGAGCTTATTGCATGTATTTTGTATCGTGTTGATTTATAATTTAAGGTGTTGTCCCGAATTCTAGTTGTTAATTTTGACAAATAGTTCGCTCTTATACTCCCTCATTCAAATGATGTGTGCTTTAATGACAAGAATTCTGCCAACTTTTTTGGCAAAAAAATTGAGAGCATCCGAGGTTCTATTTTGGAAAGGCTGGTGATGCTGACAGACAGCCCTTCAACGGTGGACCAAGTTCCAAAGTAAACTAAAGTAGAAAAATAAAGAGTTGCGGAGTATTCGTAATTGTAATTTCGAAAGAAAAAGCATGTCTGGTAGGACAACGTTGGACTAAAGTGTTTAGACAATCATAGTAGAATACTAAAGCTTTGGGACAATAATGGCAGAATATCAGGCACAATTAAATGTCGTCCTCAACTATAGGCAAGATAGACAATCGTCTATGGTGCTGTTTGGGTGAATGTTTCAAATTATGTAAGGTTAAATGGTTGGTTGAAAAAAAAAACAAAAATGATAATTATAAAATTCTTTAACATAAAATAATCATATGCAAATACAAAGAACTAATAAAAATTGAAAATACAAAAATCTTTTGAAAAAATATAAATGACATAAAACAAACTTACTAATTACATTTATTTATTACATAAATAAATCACAAACATTATTTTCTCTTTATAACTAATTTGATTTTTTTGCCTTCAAAACATCCATTTTCTTTTTTTAACCAAACAAAATGTCTATTTGTCTCTTCAAATTACATGTCCAACAGTATGTCATCATAAATTTTTTCAACCCAGCAATAAATAAATTATTTCCCTTTGATTTAAAGTTTTAAAGATTCACTTCCTTGGGAAATCCGATGTCTTAATACCATTATTAATAACCTTTTATTCGGAGCTGCCACAACTTGGAATTCATCATATTATTATTATAGTTTACGTTATAGTAACTATCATTTTACTATCTTTCAAGGTCGAATGTCCAGTGGACAACTTTAAAAGTGATTGACTCGGTCAGGGGTTCACTCAATTTTGAATTTACACTAGTAAAAATGGCACCAAATCATGCATGTATGAAGGTTGAACCTCAATATTAAGGGTCTCCCACCATTCTGTCTCTGGAGCATCGTGAGAGAGGTTAATAGTAGGATGTGCCCCAACAGATCAGAGAACAAAAGTTGCCCGTACACTGGTGCCCACAAAAAGTCTCAATCCATGTTTTAGAAAACAAATCATGCATGTATGTATGTTTAGCCTATAGTGTGTGACATCATCAAATAATAAGTGTATAAACTTTTAACAATCTTGTTACGGTGACCAGGGGCGAATTCAAACGACTTGAATTAGGAAGTCAAAAATAAAATTTATAGGGCATATTCTAAAACTCA